>NC_069500.1:420072232-420183344 GCF_027579735.1 Bombina bombina | reverse complement strand
GAATAGACCCCGTAGAAGGAGATCATTGAATTCAAATAGGCAATACTCTCCTCACATCCCTCTGACATTCACTGCACGCTGAGAGGAAAACCGGGCTCCAACCTGCTGCAGAGCGCATATCAACGTAGAATCTAGCACAAACTTACTTCACCACCTCCATAGGAGGCAAAGTTTGTAAAAACTGATTTGTGGGTGTGGTGAGGGGTGTATTTATAGGCATTTTGAGGTTTGGGAAACTTTGCCCCTCCTGGTAGGAATGTATATCCCATACGTCACTAGCTCATGGACTCTTGCTAATTACATGAAAGAAAACAACCTTAGATCGGCACACACAACCCTCTATTCAGAGGCGTATCTACACACTAGGCCTATTCGAATTAGGATCCGAGCCCAGAGACCATATCCATAGGCCAAGTGACGTTCAAAATCCGACAGGATAAAATCAGCACCACAAGGGTGACATGAACCCAGGTAACAGCAGAAAAGCGTCCAACCAGTACCTGCCTGGTATAAGGACACTCCAGAACTGTCCAAGGTCCAAGAAAATTCGACCCAAAGGATTGATAAATGAACTAAAAAAACATAATTCTATTATTCAAAAAGTGTGCAACAGGGGGGCGGAGCCAGCAGTGCACAGAAGAGGTTGCAGATCTTTAGAGCTCCTGCATAGTTTCAGCTAAATATGATTTAAAGCCAGATCTTTGACACATCTGAGAACCTATATTATAATGGGACTATTTCCACAACTTTATTTGCTGATCAGAAGCCACTAAACTTTGCTATTCTGCTATCTGTTGTGGGTTACACTTGAAAATCCTACTATCTATCTATAGAGCCGGCGGCCATTTTACCACGCTTGCAGACACGCAATCACTATGGCTGATATCCACGGGATATTTCTTGAGATCACCAAACTCCTGGCCCACCACCACGGCAAGCTCGCTGCCGTTTTGGATGGAGCTGGGGAATCGGAGGAGAATTGCAGGATTCCGGTGGAATTGTCTCCGGACTTAGCCGAGGTGGACACTGATTGGGGGGATGCCCTGGGGCCCCGGCATTCCTCGTATGTCTCTAGTCTCGCATCTGCTGGGTCCGGGATATATCGGGAGACTGAGGAAATCAGCAATGAACTCTTGCTTTCCAGCACGGTCCTACAACACCGCATGGGAGAGGATCTCACTCGCATAGCTGGTTTGGTAACTACCGAAAGTCAGGGTTCTCAAGGAAACATAAAGGTCCTTGATGCGATTAGCACTAACTGCCATCCTGTCACTCACAGTGTCTTTCTAAGAGGCCTAAAAATAAACAACACATCGCAACAGCTCTCTCTTAAATGGGAACAGCGTACCTCGCTTCGCTCCTTCTGGGTTAACACTTCTGAGGCGAAGGGTGCACTGCTTCATTTCTGCCCTAGGAAAGCCGGAATAGGTTAAGTACATCTAATCTAACATCATGGTCTTCCCATCGTACACGAAACTTTCAACATTTAGTCCGATGTGTCGACACCATTTTTGACTGACAAGGTTAAACTGTATAAGGCACAGCACGATATTGTGGCCATAATGAACAACGGCAAATATAACAATGCCGAAAATTTAATATACAAGCAGGTTTGGGAACTATATTCATCCCTCTATAGTTCACAATGCATTTTTATCGATATGAAGCTATGGAAGGCCCTCCTAAATAGATAATGTTACTATGAAGGTGAACTGACATTAAGATACCGTGGGACTGCATTCTTTTATTCACCTCTTGAACAGAGGGCTTGCTTTATGGTTACAGGACGGACTATGTTCTTATGTTTTTATGCTATTTGTTAAGTGGCAGGTTAATGGGTTTTATATAGTAAATAGTTTTATATGTTCCGCCAGCTCATGCAATGTTAGGTAATTATCACTTGGGGTTGCTTACTAGATATGGTATATTTCACACTCATCAATGGGTTAATAAACTCTGTATATAAATGGGGGTGTATGAGAGAATGGGAAATATTGCTGATAATCTAGATTCTGGTGCCACCCTTAACCAGTAATGAAATTAAATTTATACAGGGAGATATAGTATCAGACCATATATTAATGGTCTGATAAAGTAAGGGAAATGAAGGCACACAGAGAATTTATTTCATACCAAAAATAAATTTATTAATTATAATCCCTTATCACATTTCGTGAAAAACTCTGCATTTGACTCAAACCAACACAAAATAAGGTAAACACCATATATATACAACACCTTAAATCTAAAGTAACAATGCCTGCAGGATATCTATAAAGCATACGTATGCTGCTAAGTCAGATAATATCTAAAACACACATTAATCAGGTTGCTAGAATGTATATAGACCTAAAATAGAACAATTGTGCACATATCCTAATATTAGTTATAACATGTCTAAAGCAGTGTGTCAAAACATAACATAATGGAAAAAGTAAAATAAACCGCTGAGAAAAGTCTCTCTCAGAAGCTAGGAGGAAACACAGTTAGATCCTGCACTCGGTCCAGGAAAATGCAAAGTGAAAATACAGTCCTTTATGCAAAAGGTAAAGTAAACGTATTAGTTCTTACTGTGATCTGTTCCTAAAAGTAAGATTTTAAATCACTTGCCAGGATAGAGCATGCAGCGGTGAAACAAACTAGCTCTGTGTCCCAGGAGATTTTTCAAAGAAGCAGACCGCTCTCTCTGTGGCGTCTGATGTCACTGGGGGGGGAGGTGGTATAGCTTTGCAAGCTCTTCCAATCGGACTTGTAGGTAAAGTGCACTTTCCGTGTGTAGTAGTGATCAGCTGTATCGGCATCCGCCGATTTTTTCACGAAATGTGATAAGGGATTATAATTAATAAATTTATTTTTGGTATGAAATAAATTCTCTGTGTGCCTTCATTTCCCTTACTTTATCAGACCATTAATATATGGTCTGATACTATATCTCCCTGTATAAATTTAATTTTAATAAACTCTGTAACCCACTCAGTTTAGAGAGCCAGTCAGAGCAAATTTTATTAATTTAGTTGTTTCAAACGATGACATTTATGATTCTAGGGTTTTTGTGGTCAGCTACGCTACTCTCCCTATATGTTAGCATTTATAAGCTGGTTATTACCCCATGCACTACATATTAATGTTGTAGTTTATACGCTCCAAATAACACCACCTATGGCTTTAGGATCTTCTGCGATCAATAACATTGTTCTATTGGTATGTTGTTGTGTGCAGGTTGACTAGTTAATCTTTAGATTTCTAAAATAATTTGCATGTTGTGAAATATAATGCTAGACTGTGTGCTACCATTCTCAGTGCGTCATTGCCATAAATGTCAGTTTATACCATTCTCCATGCATGTATGACCACCTCCCCTCCTCACCCCCCCCCATTTTCATATAATGTACCTTCCTGCTTGGAAGGGCTAGTTATGCGGTCTGTCTTATTTGTACCGCAACCTTTATCATTGAAAGTATTAATGTGACATTTCTCTACTTCATTTATACTGTAATGCTAGTAATATGTGACTATGGAAAAGTCCACAAGATATAAGAGATTCTCAAAATATTTTTGTATTGCAAAGCTGATTATGCATGGCTGCAGGGTGTTTCCCCAAAGTTTACAAGTATTCATGCTATATTATATACGTTCACAGAATGTTTCATGATGTAGGGGGACCTCTTAATTCTCTATGTCATAAAACTAGGAGTGCATATCAGCAAAATGTTTTATAGCAAAACTAAATCTGGAAAAGTGAGGTATTTGTTTTGTACGGGTAAAACTCTTTATGATATAATGGTTATGACTATATCTTTGTAAGTATCACGGATATGATGTTGTTCTTGCCCCGTTGCTCTTCCTATATGTTAATATCCCTCTTGCAATGTGACATGTATGTTGTAACCTACTTTTAACCTCAATAAAAATATTATATATAAAAAAAAAAAAAAGTGTGCAACAAAAAGTGCTCACACGAACACAAAATCGCAAGTATCAGTTCCAGAGAAGAAAGTTTTCAAAAACGTAAATCTAACAGACATGATCTTAAGAAAAACAAAAACACATCTATCCAGATCAAAATCCAGCTTCCTCCAATCACGGCATGGCCTCAGGAAATGACTCCCCTGGGAGGGAAGCCGTGATTGGAGGAAGTCTGATTAGTCATTGCTGACGTGTGAAGAGAAATTCTCCGTGTGGGGGAAGCTGCTCTGGCTGTGAAAAGAAGAAAGTTAAGTTTTTAAACAAAACGGCTGCTTTCTAAACTTTGATGAATGAAAGTGCCCTTGTTTTTAATAGAATTTTTAAAAACCGGGTTTTCATTCATCAAAGTTTACCTTCACTTTAAGTGCGCCACACTTGCATACACTGGGACCTACATGAGGAAACCCGACGTTCATAATCTAGCTGAAGCATGAAAAAAAGAAAAACAGAATTGTATTATACATTTGCAGTCCCTACGAGCATTAAACCCGAAAGCCGATTTGCGAAATTTAAACTAAGCACGCCAAAAATAAAACAGACAAATGCAAGGGTAATAATGTAAAGATTTAAAAAGGAGAATCAGTCTGCCAGGAACGAACAACAGCTCAGTGGCTTGTTCTATGGCTGGTTACCACCTGGGAGTAGCTTCTTTTTGCCCAATTGTGCTTTTCACAGAGGAACACTTTCCTGATATATATCAGTCTGATCCCGCCTAACAAGGTCAGTCCAGTCCCGAAATACCAGGCAATTCTCTTCTGAACAAGGATAACGGCAACCCCGGATGATTGTTTCGGCCTTCTATGGGTCTTGTCAGTGAGGTACATTCATTCCTGGCAGACTGCTTCTCTTTCAGTTCAATAATGTAAAAACTCTGTCCAAAGTCCTTTTGAAACACACACAATGCCTTAATAAGTTTGAGTGGCTAAAAGTTAAGCAGTACTGAAATGTATTAGCTGAGATTATGGAATAGGAGTATATTGTAGATCCATAGAAGAAAGCAAAAGACAAGTCCCTATAAACCATTTATGGAGGGTATGTGACAGATTTACCATGAGGTGAAAAAGGAGCCACAAAATATACCCTATATACATCTCTTTGACAAGCACCCGGGCCTCGACTGAGAACCCCTCTCTTTGAAGAATCAAATGCATATCTTCATTCTTCAACCACTTCTAGCGGCGGTTAAGTAAAGATTGGGGAACATATGAGGTGGGAGGGGTTTTATAGAGCTGTTGTGGTTTGGGAATCTTTGCCTCCTCCTAGTGGTAAGGAAGAGTAATTTCCAGGAGCAATAGATCCTGGACCAACACACTTAAAGCATTGAAAGAAGTTTAAATTATCAATACCAATATCGTCTAAAAAAACAAAAAACAGAATTTATGTTTACCTGATAAATTACTTTCTCCAACGGTGTGTCCGGTCCACGGCGTCATCCTTACTTGTG
The DNA here is from genome assembly GCF_027579735.1 of Bombina bombina. Classification (NCBI taxonomy): domain Eukaryota; kingdom Metazoa; phylum Chordata; class Amphibia; order Anura; family Bombinatoridae; genus Bombina; species Bombina bombina. Next base: position 420,177,934 of record NC_069500.1, on the reverse strand, counting down.
GGATATTCTCTTCCCCAACAGGAAATGGCAAAGAGCCCAGCAAAGCTGGTCACATGATCCCTCCTAGGCTCCGCCTACCCCAGTCATTCGACCGACGTAAAGGAGGAATATTTGCATAGGAGAAACCATATGATACCGTGGTGACTGTAGTTAAAGAAAATAAATTATCAGACCTGATTAAAAAACCAGGGAGGGCCGTGGACCGGACAAACCGTTGGAGAAAGTAATTTATCAGGTAAACATAAATTCTGTTTTCTCCAACATAGGTGTGTCCGGTCCACGGCGTCATCCTTACTTGTGGGAACCAATACCAAAGCTTTAGGACACGGATGAAGGGAGGGAGCAAATCAGGTCACCTAAATGGAAGGCACCACGGCTTGCAAAACCTTTCTCCCAAAAATAGCCTCAGAAGAAGCAAAAGTATCAAACTTGTAAAATTTGGTAAAAGTGTGCAGTGAAGACCAAGTCGCTGCCCTACATATCTGATCAACAGAAGCCTCGTTCTTGAAGGCCCATGTGGAAGCCACAGCCCTAGTGGAATGAGCTGTGATTCTTTCAGGAGGCTGCCGTCCGGCAGTCTCATAAGCCAATCTGATGATGCTTTTAATCCAAAAAGAGAGAGAGGTAGAAGTTGCTTTTTGACCTCTCCTTTTACCAGAATAAACAACAAACAAGGAAGATGTTTGTCTAAAATCCTTTGTAGCATCTAAATAGAATTTTAGAGCGCGAACAACATCCAAATTGTGCAACAAACGTTCCTTCTTTGAAACTGGATTCGGACACAAAGAAGGCACGACTATCTCCTGGTTAATGTTTTTGTTAGAAACAACTTTCGGAAGAAAACCAGGTTTAGTACGTAAAACCACCTTATCTGCATGGAACACCAGATAAGGAGGAGAACACTGCAGAGCAGATAATTCTGAAACTCTTCTAGCAGAAGAAATTGCAACCAAAAACAAAACTTTCCAAGATAATAACTTAATATCAACGGAATGTAAGGGTTCAAACGGAACCCCCTGAAGAACTGAAAGAACTAAGTTGAGACTCCAAGGAGGAGTCAAAGGTTTGTAAACAGGCTTGATTCTAACCAGAGCCTGAACAAAGGCTTGAACATCTGGCACAGCTGCCAGCTTTTTGTGAAGTAACACCGACAAGGCAGAAATCTGTCCCTTCAAGGAACTTGCAGATAATCCTTTCTCCAATCCTTCTTGAAGAAAGGATAGAATCTTAGGATTTTTTACCTTGTCCCAAGGGAATCCTTTAGATTCACACCAACAGATATATTTTTTCCATACTTTGTGGTAAATTTTTCTAGTTACAGGCTTTCTGGCCTGAACAAGAGTATCAATAACAGAATCTGAGAACCCTCGTTTTGATAAGATCAAGCGTTCAATCTCCAAGCAGTCAGTTGGAGTGAGACCAGATTCGGATGTTCGAACGGACCTTGAACAAGAAGGTCTCGTCTCAAAGGTAGCTTCCATGGTGGAGCCGATGACATATTCACCAGATCTGCATACCAAGTCCTGCGTGGCCACGCAGGAGCTATCAAGATCACCGATGCCCTCTCCTGATTGATCCTGGCTACCAGCCTGGGGATGAGAGGAAACGGTGGGAATACATAAGCTAGTTTGAAGGTCCAAGGTGCTACTAGTGCATCTACTAGAGCCGCCTTGGGATCCCTGGATCTGGACCCGTAGCAAGGAACCTTGAAGTTCTGACGAGAGGCCATCAGATCCATGTCTGGAATGCCCCACAGTTGAGTAATTTGGGCAAAGATTTCCGGATGGAGTTCCCACTCCCCCGGATGTAATGTCTGACGACTCAGAAAATCCGCTTCCCAATTTTCCACTCCTGGGATGTGGATTGCAGACAGGTGGCAGGAGTGAGTCTCCGCCCATTGAATGATTTTGGTCACTTCTTCCATCGCCAGGGAACTCCTTGTTCCCCCCTGATGGTTGATGTACGCAACAGTCGTCATGTTGTCTGATTGAAACCGTATGAACTTGGCCTTTGCTAGCTGAGGCCAAGCCTTGAGAGCATTGAGTATCGCCCTCAGTTCCAGAATATTTATCGGTAGAAGAGATTCTTCCCGAGACCAAAGACCCTGAGTTTTCAGGGGTCCCCAGACCGCGCCCCAGCCCATCAGACTGGCGTCGGTCGTGACAATGACCCACTCTGGTCTGCGGAAGTTCATCCCTTGTGACAGGTTGTCCAGGGACAGCCACCAACGGAGTGAATCTCTGGTCCTCTGATTTACTTGTATCGTCGGAGACAAGTCTGTATAGTCCCCATTCCACTTGGAAGGAAGAGGAACGGAATGAAGTATTTGACAAGAGTTCAGAAGTTTTGTTTTTCTGGCCTCTGTCAGAAAAATCCTCCTTTCTAAGGAGTCTATTATTGTTCCCAAGAAGGGAACCCTTGTTGACGGAGATAGAGAACTCTTTTCTACGTTCACTTTCCATCCGTGAGATCTGAGAAAGGCTAGGACTATGTCCGTGTGAGCCTTTGCTTGAGGAAGGGACGACGCCTGAATCAGAATGTCGTCCAAGTAAGGTACTACTGCAATGCCCCTTGGTCTTAGCACCGCTAGAAGGGACCCTAGTACCTTTGTGAAAATCCTTGGAGCAGTGGCTAATCCGAAAGGAAGTGCCACGAACTGGTAATGCTTGTCCAGGAATGCGAACCTTAGGAACCGATGATGTTCCTTGTGGATAGGAATATGTAGGTACGCATCCTTTAAATCCACCGTGGTCATGAATTGACCTTCCTGGATGGAAGGAAGAATTGTTCGAATGGTTTCCATTTTGAACGATGGAACCTTGAGAAACTTGTTTAGGATCTTGAGATTTAAGATTGGTCTGAACGTTCCCTCTTTTTTGGGAACTACGAACAGATTGGAGTAGAACCCCATCCCTTGTTCTCCTGATGGAACAGGATGAATCACTCCCATTTTTAACAGGTCTTCTACACAATGTAAGAATGCCTGTCTCTTTATGTGGTCTGAAGACAATTGAGACCTGTGGAACCTCCCCCTTGGGGGAAGCCCCTTGAATTCCAGAAGATAACCTTGGGAGACTATTTCTAGTGCCCAAGGATCCAGAACATCTCTTGCCCAAGCCTGAGCGAAGAGAGAGAGTCTGCCCCCCACCAGATCCGGTCCCGGATCGGGGGCCAACATTTCATGCTGTCTTGGTAGCAGTGGCAGGCTTCTTGGCCTGCTTTCCCTTGTTCCAGCCTTGCATTGGTCTCCAGGCTGGCTTGGCTTGAGAAGTATTACCCTCTTGCTTAGAGGACGTAGCACTTGGGGCTGGTCCGTTTCGACGAAAGGGACGAAAATTAGGTTTATTTTTTGCCTTGAAAGACCTATCCTGAGGAAGGGCGTGGCCCTTACCCCCAGTGATATCCGAGATAATCTCTTTCAAGTCAGGGCCAAACAGCGTTTTCCCCTTGAAAGGAATGTTAAGCAATTTGTTCTTGGAAGACGCATCCGCTGACCAAGATTTCAACCAAAGCGCTCTGCGCGCCACAATAGCAAACCCAGAATTCTTCGCCGCTAACCTAGCCAATTGCAAAGTGGCATCTAGGGTGAAAGAATTAGCCAATTTGAGAGCACGGATTCTGTCCATAATCTCCTCATAAGGAGGAGAATCACCAGTGATCGCCTTCTCTAGCTCATCGAACCAGAAACACGCGGCTGTAGTGACAGGGACAATGCATGAAATTGGTTGTAGAAGGTAACCTTGCTGAACAAACATCTTTTTAAGCAAACCTTCTAATTTTTTATCCATAGGATCTTTGAAAGCACAACTATCTTCTATGGGTATAGTGGTGCGTTTGTTTAAAGTAGAAACCGCCCCCTCGACCTTGGGGACTGTCTGCCATAAGTCCTTTCTGGGGTCGACCATAGGAAACAATTTTTTAAATATGGGGGGAGGGACGAAAGGTATACCGGGCCTTTCCCATTCTTTATTTACAATGTCCGCCACCCGCTTGGGTATAGGAAAAGCTTCTGGGGGCCCCGGGACCTCTAGGAACTTGTCCATTTTACATAATTTCTCTGGAATGACCAAATTCTCACAATCATCCAGAGTAGATAACACCTCCTTAAGCAGAGCGCGGAGATGTTCCAATTTAAATTTAAATGTAATCACATCAGGTTCAGCTTGTTGAGAAATTTTCCCTGAATCTGAAATTTCTCCCTCAGACAAAACCTCCCTGGCCCCCTCAGACTGGTGTAGGGGCACTTCAGAACCAATATCATCAGCGTCCTCATGCTCTTCAGTATTTTCTAAAACAGAGCAGTCGCGCTTACGCTGATAAGTGGGCATTTTGGCTAAAATGTTTTTGATAGAATTATCCATTACAGCCGTTAATTGTTGCATAGTAAGGAGTATTGGCGCACTAGATGTACTAGGGGCCTCCTGAGTGGGCAAGACTGGTGTAGACGAAGGAGGAGATGATGCAGTACCATGCTTACTCCCCTCACTTGAGGAATCATCTTGGGCATCATTTTCTCTAAATTTTGTGTCACCTAAATCACATCTATTTAAATGAGAAGGAACCTTGGCTTCCCCACATTGAGAACACAGTCTATCTGGTAGATCAGACATGCTAAACAGGCATAAACTTGATAACAAAGTACAAAAAACGTTTTAAAATAAAACCGTTACTGTCACTTTAAATTTTAAACTGAACACACTTTATTACTGCAATTGCGAAAAAGTATGAAGGAATTGTTCAAAATTCACCAAAATTTCACCACAGTGTCTTAAAGCCTTAAAAGTATTGCACACCAAATTTGGAAGCTTTAACCCTTAAAATAACGGAACCGGAGCCGTTTTTATCTTTAACCCCTTTACAGTCCCTGGTATCTGCTTTGCTGAGACCCAACCAAGCCCAAAGGGGAATACGATACCAAATGACGCCTTCAGAAAGTCTTTTCTATGTATCAGAGCTCCTCACACATGCGACTGCATGTCATGCTTCTCAAAAACAAGTGCGCAATACCGGCGCGAAAATGAGGCTCTGCCTATGATTAGGGAAAGCCCCTAGAGAATAAGGTGTCTAAAACAGTGCCTGCCGATATTATTTTACAAAATACCCAGATTAAAATGATTCCTCAAGGCTAAATATGTGAATATATGAATCGAATTAGCCCAGAAAATGTCTACAGTCTTAAAAAGCCCTTGTGAAGCCCTTATTTACTGTCTAAATAAAAATGGCTTACCGGATCCCATAGGGAAAATGACAGCTTCCAGCATTACATCGTCTTGTTAGAATGTGTCATACCTCAAGCAGCAAAAGTCTGCTCACTGTTCCCCCAACTGAAGTTAATTCCTCTCAACAGTCCTGTGTGGAACAGCCATCGATTTTAGTAACGGTTGCTAAAATCATTTTCCTCTTACAAACAGAAATCTTCATCTCTTTTCTGTTTCAGAGTAAATAGTACATACCAGCACTATTTTAAAATAACAAACTCTTGATTGAATAATAAAAACTACAGTTAAACACTAAAAAACTCTAAGCCATCTCCGTGGAGATGTTGCCTGTACAACGGCAAAGAGAATGACTGGGGTAGGCGGAGCCTAGGAGGGATCATGTGACCAGCTTTGCTGGGCTCTTTGCCATTTCCTGTTGGGGAAGAGAATATCCCACAAGTAAGGATGACGCCGTGGACCGGACACACCTATGTTGGAGAAAAAAAATGTTCACTACATTCCAATGCCGACAAATTTGCACATGTGCAGCAACTCAACTTTACATACTTGCAGTGTAACCTAGGTTCCATAATGGCAGGGAGGTGCATGAAATTTAGTGTCTAGTGTCCCTTTAAACCGCATGATAAATTAGCGCTCCACTTGTAATCTAGTCCAAAATGTCACAAGCCACCTGTCCCATAGATCACCAGTGAAAAGTTTAAATACATCACAGTAGCCTATATACATTTAATTTATTATGTTTTTTTACTGTAACTATGCACTGCTCTGCTAATGCTTTTTATAATAGTTTTAGTGTTATTCATGTGATCATCCCTATTCTCCTAATCCAACCTCAAATAATGTTTCACAAATATAATAATGAAAAATGAAAGCGAGATGTAAAAAATTCCACAATTGTTTTAGGTACAAGGGGCCATTATGCGTGTTCTCATTTTTACACCATGTGTAGAGGAACCAGCAACACTATGTATAAAGTCACTGTTATTTGTCATTCACTTCAAATCCGCCCCGAGTGTAAAAACAAGAATGATGACCCCTGTAACTAAGAGTATTACTTTACCCACCCTTTGGATAAAAAAAAATATATAGAAAGAAAGAGAGAGAGAAAGAAAGAAAGAAAGAAAGAAAGAAAGAAAGAAAGAAAGAAAGAAAGAAAGAAAGAAAGAAAGAAAGAAAGAAAGAAAGAAAGAAAGAAAGAAAGAAAGAAAGAAAGAAAGAAAGAAAGAAAGAAAGAAAGAAAGAAAGAAAGAAAGAAAGAAAGAAAGAAAGAAAGAAAGAGAGAGAGAGAAAGAAAGAAAGAAAGAAAGAAAGAAAGAGAGAGAGAGAAAGAAATAGAAATAAAGAAATAAAAAGAGAGAGAAAGAAAGAGAGAAAGAAAAAAGAGAAAAAGAGAAAAAGAGACCAACAAACATTTGTGTCAGATCTGCATACACAAGATAAGTATAGCTCAGTAGAAGACTGTTGTTGTATATCTTTTCTGTCTGCTATTTGAAAGAAAAAGGCATGAAACATATATATGTGTAAAGTCTAGGTTTTGGAATTGTGCAAAAAAAAAAAAAAAAAAAAAAAAAAAAAAAATATATTGTTTGCCATTTAATAAGGAAAAAGCTGAGACTTCCTGACAACTACCTTAATAAGCTCCAGGTCACACTGTCCCCTTTCATATGCCACACAAGCCAGGTGGGGGTCTCTCTTCTCACAGTACTTGCCCACAACACAGCTGTCATAAAAGGGGTTCTCCCTTAGGAACCGTTCTGGGTTGTTGTTGCTGTCAATATAAATTTTGGCCAAAGCATTGTGGGTAGCTGGCTCTTCACACCCTTCATGAATTCGAGATTCCAGCCAAGGTAGGAGCAACTTCAACCTGTTTTTAAGATGAATGGTGAATATGAAAATGCACCACAGAGCAGCAAAATTCATTCAATGGAAAAACATTTTGCATCAGGTAAAAATTTGACCAAGATAGTTTGCTCAATTTACTTTAATTTTATATCCTCAAGACTACAGATTCTAATATTCCATTGCATTCGGTTTTAGCATAAGATTTTATTTTCTGCCTTTAATCGTGTCCATATTTTATTTTTTTTATTTACAATTTATATTTCAGAAAAGAAAAAAAAAAAGTCAAGGATTTTATACATTCATTTTAGTGTTTAACGTTTTGTCATTTGGGCTCGCTCTGCTAATGATTATGCAGAATAGATATGTCTATTGTTAACCATTAAATACAGATGTTCATGGTGGTACATAAGTTTGTTTATTTGGTCGGTTCTTAAAAAACATAAAATTATGCTTACCTGATAATTTAATTTCCATTTGTGGGAGGAGAGTCCATTGCTTTATTCATTACTTGTGGGAATTACGAACCTGGCAACCAGGAGGAGGCAAAGACACCCCAGCCAAAGGCTTAAATACCTCCCCCACTCCCCTCATCCCCCAGTCATTCTGCCAAGGGAACAAGGAACAGTAGGAGAAATATAAGGGGATAAATGGTACCAGAAGAACAATATTAAATTTAGGCCCTCCCCCCGGAGAAACGGGTGGGAGCACAGATAGAAATTAAATTATCAGGTAAGTATAATTTATGTTTTCCATCTTAATGGGAGGAGAGTCCACTTCTTCATTCTTTACTTGTGGGAATAAATACCCAAGCTCTAGAGTACACTGAATACAGAAAAAAAACAGGAGGGTAAAAGTAGGCGGACCCTATACTGAGGGCACCACAGCCTGCAGAACCTTTCTCCCAAAAGCTGCTTCCGCCAAAGCAAAAAACATAAAATATGCAAAATGTTGCAAAAGAATGTAAAGAGGACCAATAGACGCCTTACAAATCTGCTCCAATCACCACCTCCCATGACCAAGACAGTACAGAGAGTTAGGACTCCTCTCTAATAGACACTCGGTCAAGAAAGAGGGAAAGAATCACATGGTGCACAATGGAGGACCGTCCCTGCTATGAGAAAAAGCGTGCCAAGCTTGTAAGCTGCATGGTACTCAAAGTGAAACCTGTATATTCCATAACAGCCTGTGAGCCCATAACATCTCACACATAAAAGCAGCATAAAATCAAACATAAGATTATTCCCCCCTGTATAATAATCCCCCTCAGGAGATATTAACCCTTGATTCTATACAGATAAAAGGAGTCACACTGTGAGCCTGTCTTCTAGTGTTATCATACATGTATAAAAAATGAAACAATCTTACCAAAATCTATGCCGTGGAACAGGAACACGGCCTTTCAAGTGTGACAGGTTAGTAGCATCGCTCCTGACATGGACTTGAGAGCAGCAAACAGGCAACGAAACTCGTCAACGCTGATTGCTTAAGGAGATGTTAATATGAGTCGGGATGGATTCGCAGAAGAACTCCTCCTGCATCTCCGGACTCTAAATTTCACCCATGCTCTCACTGAGAGGCTGACAGGACTTCTTAAAATTCTAGTCCCATTGCGAAGAGTACTACCCTCCATTAGAGACTACTCTGAATCTTCCAACACTTCTTTGCCAACCTCCTGTGATGAAAGGCAAAGAATGACTGGGGGATGAGGGGAGTGGGGGAGGTATTTAAGCCTTTGGCTGGGGTGTCTTTGCCTCCTCCTGGTGGCCAGGTTCTTAATTCCCACAAGTAATGAATGAAGCAGTGGACTCTCCTCCCATTAAGATGGAAATAGGGTTAATGTTTTATGTACTTATATTTATACTGAAATGTTGGCTTGAATGTAATAACACAACTTTAATATAAAAGCCAAAATGATTAGGGACTAATATTTTCACACTCCACATCACTTTCGGTTTTGTGAGGAATAGAATAAAAATGAAACCAAGAAAGATTGATTAATAAGTGTCAATATATCAGTTAATGCAAAAAGGTTCAACAAGTTAGACTCTCTAGTGTATAAATAAAAAGGTATATTTCTTAAGAGTAATTTTTTTTTTTATTCCCTTTTCTTACGTTTCTTCCTGGTTAAAGATGTGCAACTGGAACACTCATGTGTCACTCCAGATGAGTATGTGGCCAGTGACAGATACCGGTTTCTGATTGTCTCACTAGAAGAATCCTTATCTGCAGTAGGTACTGGAAGGTAACTGGACTATATGTATTTAAACTCTTGGCAGGGGTTAAGCAAGCAAAATTCAAAAAAATAAAATTTAAATAATAATAAAATTTGCCCATGGCAGACCTCCATAGGACAGGTGAATTCAGTGTAAAGCAGAGGCATTTTGAGGATATAACAACTCCCAAACTTAAAGAAAGATAACCAGTGTGCATTGTCTCACCTGTTCCTTTTTTCCACCTCAGCAACCAGTTCATCAGTGGAGAACTGGCCATGTACAACCATAATTAGGTTCTTTATAATATCTTCAGAACAATCCACATCCAGAAGTCCTCCCACAACCGCTGGGATACGGCTTGGATTGACCTAAGGGCAGAGATACAACCTTTAACTAACAGAATTTAAAGGTTTGACTGCACAGAATCATTTCCAGAATAAAATGTCCTATATTTTATATCAATTAAATTTGTGTTATCACATAATTGAAAGGGTTTTATACAATATAGTAGTAAAAAATAAAAAAAATTGCATAGTTTCATATATTTTCCAAAAATAATTAAAACCAATTACAATTTCAGTGACTCACCTTTTGCACATAGATCTCAATATATTTCTGAAGGTTGTTGCGATACAGGTAGAGGACAAGATCATGGACAAAGTCAAAACGGTCACAAACAATAATTAATGGAAGTTGGTCTGTAAGTTTGGCCTCCTAGGAAGAAAAAGAGGACAAGATAATGATGATCCAAGAATATCACTATAAGGGTGTGTTTGCTTACAGAAGAATCCATTAGATCCTAAAACAGGAGGGTGCAAGTACAGTAGTGTCTTGAATTCTCAGTAACAGGAAACACATTGGGTGGCATCATCCAATTGCCTAGGATTCATGGTGGGCAGGGAGAAGAACAGAGCACCCACTGTTCTGCATATAGGGTTTAGTATACCTTTAACGTATAATGAGAGAGAAGAATGTTATTTTTTATTGTTTGTAGTGAGAAATCATAGCTCAAGCGACATACTTTGAGGAAGTTTTTGACACGTTCAGGATTGTAACAGTTGCTTTCTCTGCAGATCCGTTCCACCTCCTTAATCTGTCCTGTTTTGCATGCTGCCTGGATATACTTAAAGTGCACGTCAGGGTCTTGGCTGAAGTTAACTATGGATCCCAGGAAGTAGAAGAGACCTGGCAGTAAAGGATTGGCAAAAAGTTAAATCTTGAGCTGCAAACATTGAGAAATCAATGTCAACTCAAAAACTGAATATTAAACACAGTTTGATATTCAGATGTAGTTGAAGGCATGGATTTATATGAATTAACATTATTACAAAAAGCTTAGATACCTTCATAACTCTTGAAAGACTCGAAGAGTTCAATGAGGTTCTGAGTGCCCAGTTGTTCATGATACTTGGATGCCACTTGAACACAGAGTTGTAGATTCTGCCTGATGTTAGCTGATAGCATTGCGCGCAGGCACTCCACAGAATCCTCCACAGACAGTGAGCCAAAAAAGTTTACCAGCCACTGTAACCAAGCACAGTCGTCAAAAAACAAACAAACAAACAAAAACAAACACAGTTTGGAACACTAAAAGGTAATTAGAGAAATGAGAGGAAAAGAGAGCGACTGTAGTTACTAGAAAAAGATACAAAAAAAATAATCGACAAGAACACTCACCTCTGGATTGAGAAGGTGTGTGTGCACCACAGCTCTTTTAATATCATAAGGGTCTGTGTAGTGTTCAAGGGCTCTCTGCAGCAGTCCTGCCTTTTCACAAAGCTGAGCAATGTGGGCACGGTCATAATGTGTAAACATCTGGTTTCCTAGAATGGCATCTGCTACCTGACCAGGATATAGATGCAAGAGAAATAAGATGAGATAGACAAGTCTTTTATAAGATGCTTAAGCCTCTGATGTGGGTGTCTATTTCTAAAAACCTAGTTCACATATGTGCAATGATAGACAGCAGGATCATTTACTGCAAATTGTAAAATATAAAAGTAATTTGGACCAAGGCAGAGTGGTAAATATAACAAGTTTTAGATCAGCGGATATAAAAATATAGCTGTGGGTTTCTCCCTGATGCTTTATAAGGTAAAATTGTGACAAATCTAAAAGTGAGTTTGGAGATCAATGCTGTGGCAATAACTCACGTAGCAATTTTTAAGTCTTTTACACGGCAATACCTGTGGTGCATGGATCAGGTTCATCTCCAGCAAGCGTGTCTGAAGGTGGCCTTCTGCAGGACGATTGTTTTTTAGTGCATCAAGCAGGAAGGATGTGCACTGCTGGATAAGGCTATTCTCCATAAAGACATCTACAATCTGGAAATAGATAAGACAAGGTGATTGTTAACATAGCATGAAAATAAGGCAGTACAAATTGAACAAAAAAAAGTAAATGTGTTTTGAACTTTAATACTTTAACATTCAGAACTCAACAAAATTGTTCAAAACAGTGGCGTATTAAGGTTTTGTGCTTCCCTAGGCACTCAAAATTCTGCTGCCCCCCAGATTGTAACATTTTCTTTTGTTTTCATGGTATTTCTAGAGTAAATGTTCACCAGGGCTTACAAAACACTCGGGTGGGTTGAATTATTATTATTATTCTTTATTTATAAAGCGCCAACAGATTCCACAGCGCTGCCCATGGGTACAAGGATAACAGTACAATGGAGAAACAATACGATAAGACAAAATTTTACAGACAAAAACAGGGGGAATTGAGGGCCCTATTCCCGTGGGAACTTACAATCTAGATGGGTCGGATGGGAAACAGGAGGTGGGGACTGCAAAGGTGAGAATGATATTAGTGAGGAGATAGAGGGCAGCTGTTAGTTAAGTGAAGTTAGTATGTTAATAAGTCGGGTGATAAGCTTCCCTGAACAGAAAGGTCTTTAGGGAACGTTTAAAAGGAGGAGAGGTTAGGGGCAAGTCTGACAGCACGAGGAAGTGTGTTCCAGAGGGTTGGTGCCGCACGAGAGAAGTCCTGTAGTCTAGCATGAGAGGAGGTGATGGTAGAGGACGCAAGAAGCAGGTCATTGTTGGATCTTAGGGGGCGGGCAGGAGTGTATTTGTTGATAAGTGAGGACAGGTAGGGTGGGGCAGCATTGGTGAGGGATTTGTAGGTCAGGGAAAGAATTTTTAATTTAAGTCTGTTGTGAATGGGGAGCCAGTGAAGGGACTCACAGAGAGGTGCAGCAGAAACAGAGCGTCCAGAGAGGTGGATTAGCATTTAGGATGGATTGGAGGGGAGAGAGGCGGGAGAGAGGGAGGCCAGTTAGTAAGTTGTTACAGTAGTCAAGTCGGGAAATTACCAGGGAGTGGATTAGCCGTTTAGTAGTTTCAGCACTTAGAAACTGACAAATTTTGGAGATATTGCGTAGGTGGTTGCGGCAGGATGAAGAGAGCAATTGGATGTGGGAAATGGACAGATTTGAGTCAAGCGTGACTCCAAGGCAGCAGACTTGGGGTGATGGGGAGATAGTGGTGCCGCCAACAGTGATGGAAAAATTAGAAACTGGAGTAGAGTTAGAGGGGGGAATTAGAAGTAGTTCGGTCTTGGACATGTTTATACTTAGGTGGTGAGAGGCCATCTAGAAGGAAATGCCAGATAAGCAGTCACTGATGTGAGAATTGACAGAAGGAGAGAGTGCAGGGGTGGAAAGGTAGATCTGGGTATTGTCAGCATAGAGATGATAGCTGAAGCCATAGCTGTTGATAAGTTTACCCAGTGAAGAAGTGTAAATAGAGAAGAGTAGAGGACCCAGGACAGAGCCTTGATGTACTCCAACAGACAGAGGCAAAAGAGAGGAGGAGTCACCAGCAGAAGAGACGGAGAAGGATCTGTTAGAGAGATAAGAGTGAATCCAGGAGAGGGCAGTGTCACAGACCCCAAGAGAGCTGAGAGTCTGTAGGAGAAGTTGATGGTCAACAGTGTCGAAGGCAGCAGAGAGGTCCAGTAAGATGAGTATAGAGTAGTAGCCTTTGTTTTTAGCAGAAAGGAGATCGTTAGTAACCTTGGTGAGGGCAGTCTCAGTTGAGTGTTGGGGATGGAAGCCAGATTGCAGGTGGTCGAGCAATGAGTTGGAGGACAGGAATTGGGTTAGGCGATTGAAAACTAGTTTTTCAAGTAATTTTGAAGCTAGCGGGAGCAGTGATATGGGGCGGTAGGTTGCAGGGGAGTTGGGGTCAAGGGAGGGTTTTTTGAGGATGGGGGGGTGACCTTTGCATGTTTGAAGGAAGCAGGGAATGAGCCGGTAGAAAGGGATAGGTTGAATATGTGAGTAAGAGCCGGAGTGAGGGTGAGAGACACAGGGGGAATTAGAGGTGAAGGAATAGGGTCACGTGGGCAGGTAGTGAGGTGAGAGGAAGACAAAAGGGAAGCCACTTCGCTCTCAGTGGTCGGGAGGAGGGTGCAGAGTGGGCCACTGGGAGTGAAGTTGGGAGATTGCAGGTTTGTGTTGGGATGTTTCTTCGGGTGGCAAGTGTTTTATTGAAAAAATAGTCACGTGAGCAGTAAATATATATAAAATTAGATGCTGCCCCCCCCCTTAATCTGCCACCCTAGGCAAGTGCCTTGTTTGCCTAGGCCAAAATACACCCATTGTTCAAAATCTAGAACTCAAAATAAATAAATATAATTATACAAAATAGATACACATATATAGTACTACATTTGTATTTCCCTCCAACTCCCAACAGGGCGCTCAAGGTCTACTATCAACTTTAATAAGAGGTCAGAATATATTAACCACAAAATTCACCTCTAGGAGCCACATTTTCAATGCTTTTAAAACAATTTATTAAAAATGTATTTATTAAAAAAATAAAACGCTACAAATTTAATTTAGATGCGTTTCACAATGATAATATTACTGGGCATAAAAATACTTCATGCTAGCTAAATCCAATGCAGCAACATGCAATTACACATTTGATCAGATACAATGAATACATTTGGCTCATAATTATATTGTGGTGTTCCGATGACCTATATAATTGGTTTATACAAGACTGCAACAAAAGATGTAATTACAGATGAGACCATCAATATGTGGGAGTATAATTGGTGAAGTGAACATAAAAAAAGAGCAGAGATTCCTTTAGCAATGCAACTGGATATCATCATGTGTGCACTCTTTACCCCAATTAAGTTCAACATGGACCAGCCTTGTAAGGAACAGGAAAGCACAATAGTAAAGCAAGTTATTGAAACAAACCACACAATGCCTGTAACATTCATTAAAGGGACACTGAACCCAAATGTTTTCTTTCATGATTCAGATAGAGCATGCAATTTTAAGCAACTTTCTAATTTACTCCTATTATCAATTTTTATTCATTCTCTTGCTATCTTTATTTGAAAAGCAAGAATATAAGATTAGAAGTAAGCCCATTTTTGGTTCACAACCTGGGTTGTTCTTGCTGATTGGACAGCACCAATAAACAAGTAAAGTCCAGGGTTATGAACCAGAATTTGGCTGGGTGCTTAGCTTAGATGCCTTCTTTTTCAAATAAAGATAGCAAGAAAATGAAGAAAAACAGAATTTATGTTTACCTGATAAATTACTTTCTCCAACGGTGTGTCCGGTCCACGGCGTCATCCTTACTTGTGGGATATTCTCTTCCCCAACAGGAAATGGCAAAGAGCCCAGCAAAGCTGGTCACATGATCCCTCCTAGGCTCCGCCTACCCCAGTCATTCGACCGACGTTAAGGAGGAATATTTGCATAGGAGAAACCATATGTTACCGTGGTGACTGTAGTTAAAGAAAATAAATTATCAGACCTGATTAAAAAAACCAGGGCGGGCCGTGGGCCCGACACACCGTTGGAGAAAGTAATTTATAAGGTAAACAAAAATTATGTTTTCTCCAACATAGGTGTGTCCGGTCCACGGCGTCATCCTTACTTGTGGGAACCAATACCAAAGCTTTAGGACACGGATGAAGGGAGGGAGCAAATCAGGTCACCTAAATGGAAGGCACCACGGCTTGCAAAACCTTACTCCCAAAAATAGCCTCAGAAGAAGCAAAAGTATCAAATTTGTAAAATTTAGAAAAAGTGTGCAGTGAAGACCAAGTCGCTGCCTTACATATCTGATCAACAGAAGCCTCGTTCTTGAAGGCCCATGTGGAAGCCACAGCCCTAGTGGAGTGAGCTGTGATTCTTTCAGGAGGCTGCCGTCCGGCAGTCTCATAAGCCAATCGGATAATGCTTTTAATCCAGAAGGAGAGAGAGGTAGAAGATGCTTTTTGACCTCTCCGTTTACCAGAATAAACAACAAACAAAGACAAAGTTTGTCTGAAATCCTTAGTAGCTGCTAAGTAAAATTTGAGAGCACGAACTACATCCAAGTTGTGCAACAAACGTTCCTTCTTTGAAACTGGATTAGGACACAAAGAAGGCACAACTATCTCCTGGTTAATGTTTTTGTTAGAAACAACTTTTGGAAGAAAACCAGGTTTAGTACGCAAAACCACCTTATCTGCATGGAACACCAGATAAGGAGAAGAACACTGCAGAGCAGATAATTCTGAAACTCTTCTAGCAGAAGAAATTGCAACCAAAAACAAAACTTTCCAAGATAATAACTTAATATCAACGGAATGTAAGGGTTCAAACGGAACCCCCTGAAGAACTGAAAGAACTAGGTTGAGACTCCAAGGAGGAGTCAAAATTTTGTAAACAGGCTTGATTCTAACCAGAGCCTGAACAAAGGCTAGAACATCTGGCACAGCTGCCAGCTTTTTGTGAAGTAACACAGACAAGGCAGAAATCTGTCCCATCAAGGAACTTGCAGATAATCCTTTTTCCAATCCTTCTCGAAGGAAGGATAGACTCTTAGGAATCTTAACCTTGTCCCAAGGGAATCCTGCAGATTCACACCAACAGATATACCAAATTATGTGGTAATTTTTCTGGTTACAGGCTTTCAGGCCTGAACAAGAGTATTAATAACAGAATCTGAGAACCCTCGCTTTGATAAGATCAAGCGTTCAATCTCCAAGCAGTCAGCTGGAGTGGGTCGAACGGACCTAGAACAAGAAGGTCTCGTCTCAAAGGTAGCTTCCATGGTGGAGCCGATGACATATTCACCAGATCTGCATACCAAGTCCTGCGTGGCCACGCAGGAGCTATCAAAATCACCGACGCCCTCTCCTGATTGATCCTGGCTACCAGCCTGGGGATGAGAGGAAACGGCGGGAACACATAAGCTAGTTTGAAGGTCCAAGGTGCTACTAGTGCATCCACTAGAGCCGCCTTGGGATCCCTGGATCTGTACCCGTAGTAAGGAACTCTGAAGTTCTGACGAGAGGCCATCAGATCCATGTCTGGAATGCCCCACGGTTGAGTGACTTGGGCAAAGATTTCCGGATGGAGTTCCCACTCCCCCGGATGCAATGTCTGACGACTCAGAAAATCCGCTTCCCAATTTTCCACTCCTGGGATGTGGATAGCAGACAGGTGGCAGGAGTGAGACTCCGCCCATAGAATGATTTTGGTCACTTCTTCCATCGCTAGGGAACTCCTTGTTCCCCCCTGATGGTTGATGTATGAACTTGGCCCTCGCTAGCTGAGGCCAAGCTTTGAGAGCATTGAATATCGCTCTCAGTTCCAGAATATTTATCGGTAGAAGAGATTCTACCCGAGACCAAAGACCCTGAGCTTTCAGGGATCCCCAGACCGCGCCCCAGCCCATCAGACTGGCGTCGGTCGTGACAATGACCCACTCTGGTCTGCGGAAGGTCATCCCTTGTGACAGGTTGTCCAGGGACAGCCACCAACGGAATGAGTCTCTGGTCCTCTGATTTACTTGTATCTTCGGAGACAAGTCTGAATAGTCCCCATTCCACTGACTGAGCACGAACAGTTGTAATGGTCTTAGATGAATGCGCACAAAAGGAACTATGTCCATTGCCGCTACCATCAAACCTATCACTTCCATGCACTGCGCTATGGAAGGAAGAGGAACGGAATGAAGTATCCGACAAGAGTCTAGAAGTTTTGTTTTTCTGGCTTCTGTCAGAAAAATCCTCATTTCTAAGGAGTCTATTATAGTTCCCAAGAAGGGAACCCTCGTTGACGGAGATAGAGAACTCTTTTCCACGTTCACTTTCCATCCGTGAGATCTGAGAAAGGCCAGGACAATGTCCGTGTGAGCCTTTACTTGAGGAAGGGACGACGCTCGAATCAGAATGTCGTCCGAGTAAGGTACTACAGCAATGCCCCTTGGTCTTAGCACCGCCAGAAGGGACCCTAGTACCTATGAGAAAATCCTAGGAGCAGTGGCTAATCCGAAAGAAAACGCCACGAACTGGAAATGCTTGTCCAGGAATGCCAACCTTAGGAACCGATGATGTTCCTTGTGGATAGGAATATGTAGATACGCATCCTTGAAATCCACCTTGGTCATGAATTGACCTTCCTGGATGGAAGGAAGAAGTGTTCGAATGGTTTCCATCTTGAACGATGGAACCTTGAGAAACTTGTTCAAGATCTTGAGATCTAAGATTGGTCTGAACGTTCCCTCTTTTTTGGGAACTATGAACAGATTGGAGTAGAACCCCATCCCTTGTTCTCCTAATGGAACAGGATGAATCACTCCCATTTTTAGCAGGTCTTCTACCCAATGTAAGAATGCCTGTCTTCTTATGTGGTCTGAAGACAACTGAGACCTGTGGAACCTCCCCCTTGGAGGAAGCCCCTTGAACTCCAGAGAATAACCTTGGGAGACTATTTCTAGCGCCCAAGGATCCAGAACATCTCTCGCCCCAGCCTGAGCGAAGAGAGAGAGTCTGCCCCCCACCAGATCCGGTCCCGGATCGGGGGCCCGCATTTCATGCTGTCTTGGTAGCAGTGGCAGGTTTCCTGGCCTGCTTTCCTTTGTTCCAGCCTTGCATAGGTCTCCAGGCTGGATTGGCTTGAGAAGTATTACCTTCCTGCTTAGAGGACGTAGCCCTTGGGGCTGATCCGTTTCTGCGAAAGGGACGAAACTTAGG
The DNA here is from genome assembly GCF_027579735.1 of Bombina bombina. NCBI lineage: Eukaryota > Metazoa > Chordata > Amphibia > Anura > Bombinatoridae > Bombina > Bombina bombina. Next base: position 420,159,657 of record NC_069500.1, on the reverse strand, counting down.
TTTATTTTTGGTCTTGAAAAGACCTATCCTGAGGAAGGGCGTGGCCCTTGCCCCCAGTGATATCAGAGATAATCTCTTTCAAGTCAGGGCCAAAGAGTGTTTTCCCCTTGAAAGGAATGTCAAGCAATTTGTTCTTGGAAGACGCATCCGCTGCCCAAGATTTTAACCAAAGCGCTCTGCGCCACAATAGCAAACCCAGAATTTTTTCGCCGCTAACCTAGCCAATTGCAAGGTGGCGTCTAGGGTGAAAGAATTAGCCAATTTAAGAGCACGAATTCTGTCCATAATCTCCTCATAAGAAGAAGAATTACTAATAATCGCCTTTCCTAGCTCATCAAACTAGAAACACGCGGCTGCAGTGACAGGGACAATGCATGCAATTGGTTGTAGAAGGGAACCTTGCTGAACAAACATCTTTAGCAGACCTTCTAATTTTTTATCCATAGGATCTTGGAAAGCACAACTATCTTCTATGGGTATAGTGGCGCGCTTGTGTAGAGTAGAAACCGCCCCCTCGACCTTGGGGACTGTCTGCCATCAGTCCTTTCTGGGGTCGACTATAGGAAAACAATTTTATAAATATGGGGGGAGGTACTAAAGGTATACCGGGCCTGTCCCATTCTTTACTAACAATGTACGCCACCCGCTTGGATATAGGAAAAGCTTCGGGGGGCCCCGGGGCCTCTAAGAACTTTTCCATTTTACATAGTGGTTCTGGAATGACCAGATAATCACAATCATCCAAATTGGATAACACCTCCTTAAGCAGAGCGCGGAGATGTTCCAACTTAAATTTAAAAGTAATCACATCAGGTTCAGCTTGTTGAGAAATGTTTCCTGAATCTGAAATTTCTCCCTCAGACAAAACCTCCCTGGCCCCCTCAGACTGGTGTAGGGGCCCTTCAGAAACCATATCATCAGCGTTCTCATGCTCTACAGAATTTTCTAAAACAGAGCAGTCGCGCTTTCGCTGATAAGTGGGCATATTGGCTAAAATGTTTTTGATAGAATTATCCATTACAGCCGTTAAATGTTGCATAGTAAGGAGTATTGGCGCACTAGATGTACTAGGGGCCTCCTGTATGGGCAAGACTGGTGTAGACGAAGGAGGGGATGATGCGGTACCATGCTTACTCCCCTCACTTGAGGAATCATCTTGGGCATCATTTTTACTAAAAATTTTTATGACATAAAATACATATAGTTAAATGAGAAGGAACCTTGGTTTCCCCACAGTCAGAACACAATCTATCTGGTAGTTCAGACATGTTAAACAGGCATAAACTTGATAACAAAGCACAAAAAACGTTTTAAAATAAAACCGTTACTGTCACTTTAAATTTTAAACTAAACACACTTTATTACTGCAATTGCGAAAAAGTATGAAGGAATTGTTCAAAATTCACCAAAATTTCACCACAGTGTCTTAAAGCCTTAAAAGTATTGCACACCAAATTTGGAAGCTTTAACCCTTAAAATAACGGAACCGGAGCCGTTTTTATATTTAACCCCTTTACAGTCCCTGGAATCTGCTTTGCTGAGACCCAACCAAGCCCAAAGGGGAATACGATACCAAATGATGCCTTCAGAAAGACTTTTCTATGTATCAGAGCTCCACACACATGCAGCTGCATGCCATGCTGTCCTCAAAAACAAGTGCGCCATACCGGCGCGAAAATGAGGCTCTGACTATGATTAGGGAAAGCCCCTAAAGAATAAGGTGTCAAAAACAGTGCCTGCCGATATAATCATATCAAAATACCCAGAATAAATGATTCCTCAAGGCTAAATATGTGTTAATAATGAATCGATTTAGCCCAGAAAAAGTCTACAGTCTTAATAAGCCCTTGTGAAGCCCTTATTTACTATCTTAATAAACATGGCTTACCGGATCCCATAGGGAAAATGACAGCTTCCAGCATTACATCGTCTTGTTAGAATGTGTCATACCTCAAGCAGTAAGAGACTGCACACTGTTCCCCCAACTGAAGTTAATTGCTCTCAACAGTCCTGTGTGGAACAGCCATGGATTTTAGTTACGGTGCTAAAATCATTTTCCTCATACAAACAGAAATCTTCATCTCTTTTCTGTTTCTGAGTAAATAGTACATACCAGCACTATTTTAAAATAACAAACTCTTGATTGAATAATAAAAACTACAGTTAAACACTAAAAAACTCTAAGCCATCTCCGTGGAGATGTTGCCTGTACAACGGCAAAGAGAATGACTGGGGTAGGCGGAGCCTAGGAGGGATCATGTGACCAGCTTTGCTGGGCTCTTTGCCATTTCCTGTTGGGGAAGAGAATATCCCACAAGTAAGGATGACGCCGTGGACCGGACACACCTATGTTGGAGAAATAGGAGTAAATTAGAAAGCTGCTTAAAATTGTATGCTCGATCTGAATCATGAAAGAAAAAAATTGGGTTTAGTATCCCTTTAAGGGAATATTAAATTCCAATACACTAATTATTATAATGTAACTAGCCAAAAAGGTTATGTTTTTACATATTAATAAAAATAAAATCCATGTTTTCATTTTTGGCTTGCCCTTTCTTCCGGCATTTTTTTTTCAGAAAGAAAGCTGTAGATAGCATATAGCCTGTCAGTGGCATGTTACTAGACAGATTGTGACATTTTCATTTAAATAGTGTTGGAATAGAATTAAATTAAGAAAGAAATAAGGCATAGAGAGTATTACATACAAAATGTTAGATAGAACAATCAGATCTTGTAGTTTCAAGTACTCACTGATATGCGATTAGCAGGAGATGTTCCATTACACACAGACCCAGCCTACATATCATCAAGATAACAGTCTGCATTTCTCTGACTTCTGATCCTTACAGACTACAGTAATCTTCAATCTCTGCAGCCTCAGCTAGCCCACTCCAGTGTAACTGTCTTATTGCAACAAAGTTCAGCACTCAATTGCTCCTTAACCCCTTCACTGCTGAACCACTTTCACACCACTGTGCTGGAGCACTATTTAGTCGTTTGGCTCTCATTACGTTTACACATACATTTCACTTTTTTATGTAAATCCCCTACACAAATAACTTTTTCTCACCAAGACGTTTTAGAAAATAACTTTTAGTTTGCAGAAATATAATAATCTGTGTTCTCCCCAGGACTTTTTTTTAGCAAGTGTACCACCCAGCTGATGTTACTGAGCCAATAATGTTAAAATTGTATTGTACAAATTAGCATGAAATACATTTATGTTCTATTATGCAACTAAGGTGTGCTTTGGATAGCAGAGAGTTCTATTATAATATAAAATATTTTCTGTGGGGAACACTAATATAGGAAACCACCTTCATACAAAATTCTTAAAAAAAATAAAATAATTATGTTTACTAATAAATTTTCTTTCAGAAAAGTGAGAGTCCACGAGCCTTGATGTGTGAATTTCTGCCATTAAGAGGAGGCGAAGAACCACAAACAACAAGAGCTTTTAAGCCCTCCCACCTCCCTGTACTAATCTGTTTAACGTATAATTGAGCAGAGGAAAAGGACAGGAAAGATAAAGCAGGGTATGTAGGAGGTAAAAAATTAAATTAAAAAGGGCGGAGTCTCATGGACTCTCACCATCCTGAAAGAAAAGAAAAAAGAAAAAGAGGGGGCGCCCTAAGTGTAGGAGAGAAGATGTGACCAAATAATTCTATACTTCTATAATAATTCTATACTATTCACATTGAAAAAGGCCACTACTTGGGCTGAAACTAGTTTGTGTATTCTATTAGCGATATTGCATGTTTTTTCACCCCTGGCACCTGATGCCGACGACTGCAGCTATCAGCCAGGAAACGGAGCATCTCCCATGTGAATACTCGGGCACCTCTGGTCTCTCCCTCCCATTCGGACTGTGCATCTTTGAAGGACCTCCTGCTCTCTCCTCTAACATCAGCTCCTGTGCAGGAAGTTGGTCTTCTGGGTGACCAAATAGATCCCAGACCGTATATCTAGCACTAACTGAGGTGCTCTACTAAACGTGAGTTTACTCATCACCTTAAGATCTATTTATTCTGGATCAAACAATATTGGGCCATGTGGCGCTTCTGTCTTTTCTCTTCACTGAAAGAAAAGACTTTATCATCAGGTAAGCATAAATTTTGTTTTCTTTCATATGACGACATGTGGCATTTAATACCCAAGCTGTGGAGTCCTCGACAAGGAAAGGGTGGGACAAGAAACAGTTCCTATTTGCCAGATACTGCAGCCTGAAGGACTTTCCTGCCAGAAACAGCTTCCAAAGCAAAACATTAAAACGATAAAATTTGGCAAAAGTATGTAAAGGAAGACCATGTTGTAGTTTTGCAAATCTGTTCCATTGATGTTTCATTTTTAAAAGTCCACAAAGTAGCAACTGATCCCACCACCAAATAAGCTTTGTGAATCACCTGTTTGAGCCAAGAAGTCACACCCACTGCAGTAGCTTTTGGACCCTTACAAGGACCAGAAAGATGCACAAATAAGCTTGTGCTCTGTCGGAAATCTTTAGTAGCCTGGAGATAAAACTTTAAAGGGAAAAAACTTACATGATTTAGATAGGGCATGTAATTTTAAACAACTTTCCAATTTACTTTTATCATCAATTTTGATTCTTCTCTTTGTATTCTTAGTTGAAAGCTAAACCTAAATAGGTTTATATGCTAATTTCTTAGCCCCTGAAGGCCGCCTCCTATCTGAATGCATTTTGACATTTGTTCACCACTAGAGGGCATTAGTATATGTATGTAATATAGACCCCTGATGAAGTGCCATAATGGGCAGGAAACACGTTGGATGTATGCTATTGTGGGGACGTACTGTTTTGCTACTCTCTATGTGCAATAAAACTTGAACTTTTTAACCTCTCTTGAAGTCTGAAATCCCAGTCATTCCTTGGTTTGTATGCCATATAGATAACATTGTGTTGCCACCTGTGGAGTTACCTAGGAGCCAGCACTGATTGGCTAAAATGCAAATCTGTCAAAAGAACTGACATAAAAGAAAATTTATGCTTACCTGATAAATGTATTTATTTTTTGACACGATGAGACCACGGATCATCTTAATTACAAATGGGATATTACAGATGGTCAGCAGGAGGAGGCAAAGAGCACCACCGCAGAGCTGATAAATAGCTCCTCCCTTCCCTCCCACTCCAGTCCTTCGACCGAAGTTAGGAAGAGAAAGGAAAAACCAAGGTGCAGAGGTGTCTGAAGTTTACAAAAACCCAAAATCCGGTCTTACAAGAACAGGGCGGGCCGTGGACTCATTGTGTCAAAAAACAAATACATTTATCAGGTAAGCATAACATTTCTTTTCTTTAAGACACGATGAGTCCACGGATCATCTTAATTACTAATGGGATTCAATACCAAAGCTAGAGTACACAGATGATACGGGAGGGACAAGACCGAAAACCTAAACGGAAGGCACCGCTGCTCGAAGAACCTTTCTCCCAAACACAGCCTCAGCCGAGGCAAACGTATCGAATTTGTAAAACTTTGAAAAAGTGTGAAGAGAGGACCAAGTTGCAGCCTTGAAAATCTGTTCCACAGAACTAACATTTTTGAATGCCCATGAGGAAGCAACATCCCTCGTGGAATGAGCCGCAACGCTATCGGAAGGCTGCTGTCCAGCAGTCTCATGAGCAAAACGTATTATACTCTTCAGCCAAAAAGAAAGGGAAGTAGCCGTAGCTTTCTGTCCCTTACGTTTTCCTGAGAAAAACAGAAAGAAGACTGACGAAAGTCCTAAGACACCTGTAAATAAAACTTTAAAGCACGGACCACGTCCAAATTGTGCAGAAGCCTTTCCTTCTGAGAGAAGGGATTAGGACACAAGTAAAGAACAAAAATCTCCTGATTAACGTACCGGTCAGAAACAACCTTAGGAAGAAATCCTAAATGGTACTTAAAAACTACCTTATCTGAATGGAAAATAAGATAAGGAGACTCATACTGTAATGCCGAGAGCTCTGACACACTCTGAGCAGAAGAAATAGCCACAAGAAATAAAACCTTCCAAGATAACATCTTAATATCTAAGGAATGCATAGGCTCAAACGGAGCCCCTTGAAGAACCTTGAGAACTAAAATCAGACACCAAGAAGGAGTAACTGGTTTGAACACAGGCTTGAACCTGACCAAGACCTGACAAAAAGATTGAACACCTGGAACATCTGCCAGTCGTTCGAGTAACCAAATAGATAAAGCCGAGATTTGACCCTTTAGGAAACTCAGCAACAAGTCCTTCTCCAAACCCTCTTGGAGAAAAAACAAAATTCTAGGAATCCTAACTCTACTCCATGAGTAGCCCTTGGATTCACATCAATAAAGATATCTACACCCAATCATCTGGTAAATCTTTCTAGTCACATGCTTACGAGCCTGAATTATGGTCACTATGACCAAATCAGAAAAAACCCTCTTTAACAAAATTAAGCGTTCAATCTCCAAGCAGTCAGCTTCAGAGAAACTAGACTTGGGTGAAGGCAGGGCCCTTGAACTATAAGGTCCTTCCTCAACGGAAGTCTCCACGGTGGCAGAGTTGACATGTCCACCAGTTCTGCATACCAAATCCTGCAAGGCCAAGATGGAGCAATGAGAATCACCGATGCCCTCTCCTGTCTGAGTCGAGCAATGACCCCAGGAAGAAGCGCAAACAGAGAACAAAAGGTATGCCAGACTGAAAGTCCAAGGAACCACCAGATCATTTACAGTTCCGCCTGGGGGTCCCTGGGCCTCGACCCGTATCTCGGGAACCGCAGGTTGACAATGTAGACCCTCTAACCCTAATAATCATAGGGTCCTCCACCTGCATAGAATCCTGAAAAAACTACTATCCTTCATGTTAAGACTCTAGACCAACGTGGGGATTCCCATTTGCCCTGGTTATCTCCCACCTTCTAAGTGTAGGAGAAAAAAAGGAGAAAAACCCCTATAGTCCTATCTGGTACAGGATACTTCCATCATGAAGGTTCCATCATAATATTAGATGAACATACTGGTGTTGGAGCCACCCAGAGTAGCTAAAAAAAACTTCCTCAAGAAGCTCCTGATCAGATAAAGGTGTTTACCTCATCCGAGACTGAGAAGTCCTTATCCGGTATTACCGAAGTATCTTCCTATTTAATTACAGGGAAGAAACATTTGAAAAAAAACACAACTGAGTCAATCCCACTACTCTGTATTAAAAACAGGGAAATTCCATGTGGGCAAACATTTTTATTTTTTTTTCCTTTGAAACACCTTAGGAAAAAATTTGTTGTAAATTTGACCATTGTCACTAGGCTCCTAGACCGTATTTAATAATAAAGGATGATTTACTCAAATAAACAGTTGGAATCTTCAACGAAAATTAGCACATAAACTTTACTGTCTCTTTAAATTTTAAAAAAGTAACCTTTTATTTCTGTGTGCAGAGGCAAGCTAAATTAGCATGCAACCATTGCAGAACTTAACGTTACTTCTTTGTTCACAGACATCGCTTACTACTTTGAGGAAGCAATGTCTTGTGTAGCAATTCCAGATGGAAATTGTAAGGAACCGGAGGGCACTGCATGCGTGTTGGAAAATGTAATGTGCACTTCTTTAATCAATCTGCCTCACATATGGCAGAATACTTAAAAAAGACTTAGCCTGTTGTTAAAAAGAATTAAAGGGACACTGAACCCAAATTTTTTCTATCGTGATTCAGATAGAGCATGCAATTTTAAGCAACTTTCTAATTTACTCTTATTATTAAATTATTTTCATTCTCTTGTTATCTTAATTTGAAATGCAAGAATGCAAGTTTAGATGCCGGCCCATTTTTGGTGAACACACTGTGTTGTTCTTGCTGATTGGTGAGTAAATTCACCTACCAATAAACAAGTGCTTTCCATGGTACTGAACCAAAAAAATAGCTTAAATTGTTTCTTTTTCAAATAAAGAAAGCAAGAAAATGAAGAAAAAAATTAATAGGAGTAAATTAGAAAGTTGTTTAAAATGAAATGCTCTATCTGAATCACGTAAGAAAAAATTTGGGTTCAGTGTCCCTTTAACATATATCTAGCGTAGTCAGACATGGTTGAACCTGTATGAGAGAATTGTCAGTACTATTAAACTCTGTCTACACCTCAGCTACACCCAGCTGAGGCGTCAGACAGCCTTTCTATACAAAGTCTGACCTTATACTAGCGCTGTCTTTAGAGCAAGAAATTAAACACGTATTCCTTTGTTTCTTCCGATAACCCAAGTGTTAGAAAGGAAGGGTTTCTGAAATGCGCCATCCTCCATTCCTAGTGTATATCAGAAGCGTTAGGAGGGAGGAAGAAAAATGTTGGCGCCGTTTACAAGCTCCGCCCCTCGTGGGCGTTACTCAAGCCAGCTCCCGGTCGCCATTGATTGAAAAAATAGATCTTTACTCTAGTCAGCGGTTATCATTTGCGGAAACACCACTCACTGTTCTTACACAAATAAGTAAAAACGTAATACGAAATCTCCCGGTCGCCATTTCTAAGTAAAGCCACCTGGAGCAAATGGACAGACTGAACAGTTACAGTTTAAACAGCTGCTCAGTCCGATAGACCGAAAATCCTTGTTTGCAGTGTTTCATCTGTGTACTAGATGATCTGCAATAGAATCTTGTACAGTTTCCATGTCGTCAGCACCCTTAGGCTATATAGACAACTTGTCTTAGAGGGAATCTGAGTACAAGTTCAATGAGGTCAGATGAAAAATTAATAAAGTGCCCAAACTTTTTCTGAGATCCTCAACCCCCAGAAATAAAGTCAGCACTCATTTTCTGCCTGGCAGCAAGGCAGTTCTCAGGTATAAGAGGTCCTCTCCCTCCCATGGACCTGGAAACAAACGAAAGTCCTGAGTAAAAATCCATCAGGTTTTCTTGGTCAGGGCAGCATCAGAATATGGGAGGCACAGTGAGTATTATGTCCCACAAGTTCCCATTGCTCTAAAGCCACCAAAGCTCTCCTGTGGAGACTGATATGGACTACGGCTACACCCTAGAACAAAGCAGCACAATCTTGCACTACTTTAAAAATAATAAACTCTTGATTGAAGAATCTAATCTAACACCTCACTTTACCTCTTCCTATCACTAACGTAGGCAAAGAGAATGACTGGGGTGGGAGGGAAGGGAGGAGCTATTTATCAGCTCTGCTGTGGTGCTCTTTGCCTCCTCCTGCTGACCAGAAGACCAGAAGGTGAATATCCCATTAATAATTAAGATGATCCATGGACTCATTGTGTCTTAAAAAAGAAAGGGGCAGTCCGCAGAGGCTTAGATACAAGGTAATCAGAGGTAAAAAGTGTATTCATATAACTGTGTTGGTTATGCAAAACTGAGGAATGTTTAATAAAGGGATTATCTATATTTTTAAATAATAAAAATTCTGGTGTTGACTGTCCCTTTAAGGCTCTTACTTTACTAGCTTATGGAGAAGCCTCTCCTTAGAAATGGAAGGATCAGGGCACAAAGAAGGCACAACAATCTCCTGGTTTATATTTTCAGAAGAAACAACTTTAGGGGGAAAAAAATCTCATTTGGTACGAAGCACAGCTTTGTCCTTGTGGAAAATGAGAAAGGGGGATTCACATAATGCTAAGAGTTCTGAAACTCTCCTAGCAGATGATATTTCTAAAAGAAAAAAACTTTACAGGAAAGAAATGTAATATCTAAATTATGCACGGATTGGAATCCCAACTGCAGAACAGAGAGAACTATGTTTAAATTCCACAATGTTTATAGTTATCCTCACCACCTGAGGAGACCAAACTACTTGCGCTCTCCAAAATCCCATACGGGGCCCATCCTAACATACAGGCATCTGTGGTCACTTTAGCCCAGGAAGGCCGAATAAAGGAAGCCCCAATGACGGATTGTGCATCCTCCAGGTAAGAGATTGCTTTACTGTGGAAACCAGAACATTTTGTTGATCTAATTGCAGATAATTCCTCGTCCTTTTGCAATGCTTACACATGTAATAGAAACTGCTGGTTTAAAAAGAAGTCCTGTTTGAAAGAACAGTGTTCAGAGAAAGGTCTCCAATATGCGATCCATCCAAATCATGCAACAACCTCATCTAGGAAGAAAACGGATTGGAATAAAAGTAGTAACCACATATTCCTGGTTTATAATGTGGGAAAAACTAATCTAGGAAAAGTCACAGATATGTCCACAGAACTGCGGAATGGAGAACCGAAAAATGCAAGTCTTATTGGAGACAACAAATAATCTGATACACGTACAGGGTTAAAGATAATAAAAGATCTCTTCCCAAAGAGCAACTTTATAACAGCAAGCATAGGCTCAAATTGGAGCTTGATAAATACTCTGAGAACAAAGACAAAGCTCCATGGAGGAGTCCTCCTCCAAACCATCTGGAAGGAACTACAAAATGTGAGTTCCTCACTCTATGACAGGAAAAACACATTCACCTAAAAGAGGAAACCCACCAGATCGTATGATAACAGATCCTCTCTGGGACAAGACTAGCCAGGCCATCTCCATGCAGACATCCTCAAAGCAGCTAGGTCTTAATTAAAAAAAACAAACAAAAAACAGCCTTGTGCTAAAACGAACGGCCTCAGAATGCAACCGCCACGGGGAACAGACAACATTCCCACTAGATATGCACACCAAGTCCTTTGAGGCCACGCAGGAGCCAGAAGAATCTATAAAATCCTCTTAAGACAGATCCCAACTACCACTTGGGACAGTGGCATGATTGGAGAAACCGTATACCAGATAGTAAAACCAGGGGACCGCCAGAGCGTCCACTAGCTCCGCCTGAAGGTCTGTCTCTTGATCTTAACCTGAATCTCGGTAAATTGACCAAGACCAGAAAACATTACCTTTATCTCCAGACACCCTCACATGTGGGAGATCTTACAGGACACCTCTCAGTCTAGAGAGCATAAGCCACAGAAGAGATTTCCAAATGGAATCTAACAGACGGAACGAAGCAGAGGCCACAACAGTCTCACTGAAAAAACACCCAGTCCAGAAACTGAAGGGGATAGTCTCTTCCTCCAAGCGCCAGGGCCCTTGAGTCCTCAGAGAACCCCACACTGTTCTCCATCCTGAAATTCTCATCTATGGAAATCATCACCCAGAAAGGACAAAAAAAACACACAAAATAACACACACAAAAAAACATTCCCTGAGAGCAGGAATCCGCGACTGGCATAAACAATCTCTTGTGGATTGCTAGCTGAAATGTTACAGGAAGAATTTGAATCCTCAACCTAACGGTAGCAAAGCAACTGTGCTAACCACTGAGCTACGACAGAACATCCCTGTGTCTAGAGAATCTGTTGACTGAAGAACCAGAGATATTACCTGGGAAAGATCTGAATGGTCCACAATCAAAGTCTGAACATACATAACTCTGGAGGACTCAAGGAATAGTATCCGGGCTGCAACTGTAAGACCTACCACGTCCTGACTTGAGCCACTTAAGGATGAGGAAAGGCTTAAATAGATGACAGGCAGCCCTAAGCTTCTCCCTGAGTAGATCTGAGAGAAGTAGCTAAATGAAAATAGAATAAAACCCAGAAATACCACTCTCGAAATGGGATTGAGAGAATTGGATACTAGAATAAATGTCCTGAGAAAACTTCCTGTGAAAGATGACGCTAAAGGAAAAGGAAATTAATGCTTACCTGATAAATTGATTTCTTCTACGATACGACGAGTCCACGGATTCATCCTTACTTGTGGGATATAATCCTCCTGCTAACAGGAAGTGGCAAAGAACACCACAGCAGAGCTGTATATATAGCTCCACCCCCAGTCATTCAACCGAAGGTATAGGAAGAGAAAAGAAAAGCTAAAAGGTGCAGAGGTGACTGAAGTTTAGAAAAAAAATATAATCTGTCTTAAAATGACAGGGAGGGCCATGGACTCGTCGTATCGTAGAAGAAATCAATTTATCAGATAAGCATAAATTTCCTTTTCTTCTACAAGATACGACGAGTCCACGGATTTCATCCTTACTTGTGGGATACAATACTAAAGCAACAGGACACGGATGAATGGGAGGGACAAGACAGATACCTAAACGGAAGGCACCACTGCTTGAAGAACTTTTCTCCCAAAAATAGCCTCAGAAGAAGCAAAAGTATCAAATTTGTAAAATTTGGAAAAAGTATGAAGGGAGGACCAAGTCGCAGCCTTACAAATCTGTTCAACAGAAGCATCATTTTTAAAAGCCCATGTGGAAGCCACAGCTCTAGTAGAATGAGCCGTAACCTTTTCAGGAGGCTGCTGTCCAGCAGTCTCGTATGCCAGGCGGATGATGCTTTTCAGCCAAAAAGAAAGAGGTAGCCGTAGCTTTTTGACCCCTACGTCTTCCAGAATAAACAACGAATAGAGAAGATGTTTGACGGAAATCCTTGGTCGCTTGTAAGTAAAACTTCAAGGCCCGAACCACGTCAAAATTATGTAACAGACTCTTCTTCTTAGAAGAAGGATTAGGACACAAAGAAGGAACAACAATTTCCTGATTAATATTCTTATTTGAAACAACCTTAGGAAGGAATCCAGGTTTAGTACCCAAAATCACCTTATCAGAATGGAATATAAGATAAGGCGAATCACATTGTAACGCAGAAAGCTCAGAAACTCTTCAAGCAGAAGAGATAGCAACTAAAAACAAAACTTTCCAAGATAAAAGCTTAATATCTATGGAATGCATGGGTTCAAACGGAACCCCTTGAAGAACATTGAGAACTAAATTTAAACTCCATGGTGGAGCAATAGGTTTAAACACAGGCTTGATTCTGATTAAAGCCTGACAAAAAGACTGAACGTCTGGGACATCCGCCAGACGCTTGTGTAGTAAAATTGACAAAGCAGAAATTTGTCCCTTTAAGGAACTAGCTGATAATCCCTTCTCCAATCCTTCTTGGAGAAAGGACAAAATCCTAGGAATTCTAACCCTATTCAATGAGTAGCCCTTGGATTCGCACCAATAAAGATATTTACGCCATATCTTATGGTAAATCTTTCTAGTGACAGGCTTGCGAGCCTGAATCAAAGTATCAATGAGCGACTCAGAGAATCCCCGCTTAGATAAGATCAAGCGTTCAATCTCCAGGCAGTCAGCTGCAGAGAATTTAGATTTGGATGTTGGAACGGACCTTGAATGAGAAGGTTCTGTCTCAACGGAAGTTTCCATGGTGGCAGAGAGGACATGTCCACTAGATCCACATACCAAGTCCTGCGTGGCCTTGCAGGCGCTATTAGGATTACCGAAGCTCTCTCCTGTTTGATTCTTGCAATCACACGAGGCAGGAGAGGAAATGGTGGAAACACATAAGCCAGGTTGAATGACCAAGGTACTGCTAGCGCATCTATCAGTACAGCTTGGGGATCCCTTGACCTGGACCCGTAACAAGGAAGTTTGGCATTCTGACGAGATGCCATCAGATCCAATTCCGGTGTGCCCCATTGACGAATCAATGATGCAAACACCTCCGGATGGAGTTCCCACTCCCCCGGATGAAAAGTCTGACGACTTAGAAAATCAGCTTCCCAGTTCTCTACTCCTGGGATATAGATTGATGATGGATGGCAAGAGTGAGCCTCCGCCCATCGGATTATCTTTGAAACCTCTATCATCGCTAGAGAACTCCTTGTTCCCCTTTGATGATTGATATATGCTACAGTCGTGATATTGTCCGACTGGAATCTTATGAATTTGGCCAAAGCCAACTGAGGCCACGCCTGAAGCGCGTTGAATATTGCTCTCAGTTCCAGAATATTGATTGGTAGTAGAGACTCCTCCTGAGTCCAAACACCCTGAGCCTTCAGGGAATTCCAGACTGCACCCCAGCCCAAGAGGTTGGTGTCCGTCGTCACTATTACCCATGCTGGCTTGCGGAAGCACATTCCCTGGGACAGATGATCCGGCGACAACCACCAAAGAAGAGAGACTCTCTGGTCTCTTGATCCAGATTTATCTGAGGAGATAAATTCGCATAATCCCCATTCCACTGTCTGAGCATGCACAGCTGCAGTGGTCTGAGATGAAAGCGAGCAAACGGAACAATGTCCATTGCTGCTACCATTAATACAATGACCTCCATACACTGAGCCACTGATGGCCGAGGAATGGACTGAAGTGCTCGGCAAGTATTTAGAATCTTTGACAGAAATATTTTCATGTCTACCGAGTCTATCAGAGTTCCCAAGAATGGAACTCTTGTTAGTGGAACTAGTGAACTCTTTTCTATATTCACTTTCCAACCGTGAGTTCTTAGAAATGCCAACACGATGTCCGTGTGAGATTTGGTCAGATTTTGGTCCAGATAGGGTGCCACTGCTATGCCCCGCGGCCTGAGAACTGCCAGAAGGGACCCTAGCACCTTTGTGAAGATTCTGGGAGCTGTGGCCAACCCGAAAGGAAGGCCACAAACTGATAGTGTTCGTCCAGAAAGGTGAACCTTAGAAACTGATGATGATCCTTGTGGATAGGAATGTGAAGATACGCATCCTTCAGGTCCACGGTGGTCATATATTGACCCTCCTGGATCATTGGCAAAATTGTTTGTATAGTCTCCATCTTGAAACTTGTTTAGACATTTGAGATCTAAAATTGGTCTGAAAGTTCCCTCTTTTTTTGGGAACCACGAACATATGAGTAAAACCCCTGTCCTAGTTTTGGAACTGGGCAAATTACTCCCATGGTATAGAGGTATTTTACACAGCGTAAGAACGCCTCTCTTTTTGTCTGGTCTACAGACAAACGTGAAAGATGAAATCTCCCTCTTGGGAGAAAATCCGTGAATTCCAGCTGATACCCCTGGGTCACAATTTCCAATGCCCAGGGATCCTGAACATCCCTTGCCCAAGCCTGAGCGAAGAGAGAAAGTCTGCCCCCTACTAAATACCTCTGTGAGGGTAGTAGACATAACTGCAGCCATATCTTGCAGAGTAAAAGAATTAGACGCACTAGAAGTACTTGGCGTCGCTTGAGTGGGCGTTAAAGGTTGTGAAACTTGGGGAGAATTGGGTGGCATAACCCGATTCTCTTCAGACTGAGAATCATCCTTAGACATACTTTTATCACCTAAAATATGTTCTTTGCCCTTTCATTACAAGAAGTACACAATGTAAGAGGGGGTTCCACAATGGCTTCTAAACACATAGAGCATTGACTTTCCTCAATGTCAGACATGTTGAACAGGCTAGTAATAACCACAAAAGTCGTGAAACACTTTATTTATTGATGAAAACAAATTCTTGAAAAACCAAGTACTGCGCCTTTAAGGAATAAAAAAAGCGCACAATTTTTCAAATCTGCTTAAAAATGTCAACAAACTTTCAATTTTAACGTATACCTATCCTATATTGCAGTCGGATATTGCACCACAAGCAAGGGGCAAATATAACCTCCTAAATGAGTAATGTAACACAAACCGTTATGAAAAAAACGTAGACAACCCCCTGCACCTCGCCACAGCTCTGCTGTGGCACCTACCTGCCCTCAGGGATCTGACAAACGTCTCAATATCACTCCGGTAAACAATCTCTCAGTTTGGGCCCAACCGAAGCTGAAGTTTGCTGCCTTCTTGACAAAATCAACTGCGCATCTGAGGCGTGAAAATTAGGGCCCGCCCATCATATGCGATGTACTCTCAGCCTAAACAACCGCATGTAAAGCAGTATAGAACTAGCCATGTGGATAAGCATTCCTAAATTGTATGATTATAGCCATGTGAACCCCCAGAACAATGTACAAACACCAGTTATATCGAACCGTTTTGCAATAAAAACCGTTATGCTGCCCCAGTGTCTAAACCATGCTGCCATAATTGCTTGCTGCATTTAGCCCTGATAAAAATTAAATACACAGGATTTCAGTAATACCCCTTCTTATGTCTATAGGTTTACTGCTTACCTCTTCCCTCTTTGGGAACTATGTCAGCCGGTTCTGAAATATCACAGTCTCTTCAGAAGTAAATGACTGAACATACCACAATGCTGTGTAACATGAAAACGTTCCCCACAGTGAAGATTCTATAGCACTCCTCAGGCAGAAATCTTCTTCTATATGCTGCCTGAGGAAAATAGTACTCACCGGTACCATTTAAAATAAAAAATTCTTGATTGAAGAAAACTAAAAACTATCATTTTAACACCTCTTTCACTTTACCTCTTCCTATTACTAGTATAGGCAAAGAGAATGACTGGGGGTGGAGAGAAGGGAGGAGCTATATATATATACAGCTCTGCTCTGGTGCTCTTTGCCACTTCCTGTTAGCAGGAGGATAATATCCCACAAGTAAGGATGAATCCGTGGACTCGTCATATCTTGTAGAAGAAAAGAGGGCACCTGAAACAAGATGAGTACCAGGCACGGAGCCACCACAATCCCTGTATTCGGTCTATAAGGAAATCTCTTAGCACATTTTGACAAGATCCTAGGAGCCATAACTAAATCTGAGAGAAAAGCTACGAAAAGGAAGTGCTTGTCTAGAAAAAAAAAAAAAAAGGCGAAAATACTGGAAAGTCTGTGACAAGGAAGCAGAAGGCATGAATCTTTCGGATCCATGGAGGTCATGCTCAGATCCTTCTGCATGAGAGGAAAACAAGGATCTGATAATCCTTATGGATAAACAAGGCCAAATAAGAAATAAGTGATTATTCATTAAGTTTAGGCGCTGATCACACCAAAAGACCACCATATAAATTAAATTTCCATATAAGAAATAAAATATGCTGCTTTCTCAAGTAAGAAATATGTATGGCTAAGCAATGGAACTGCCTAGAATCACTACAGTGTCTTATTCCCCATATAAGGAATAAGATGGATAAGTATTGGGGTGCTTCAAAAGCACTAGCTAACAGAATCAGGGTAGCTTGCATCCTGTGACCTCCAGTCTCTGGCCAGTTGCTGCACTTCTGAGCCACTGGAGGACTCAGCAGAAATTGCCAAATATGTTTATTTTTCATAAATAAAATAAGGACAGCTAAGTACAGGCAAGGTAGAAAGGCCACCAAAGAAACAGATATCCTAAAAGAATAAAAATGGTGAAGCATTGCTAATGCTAATAAACCAGTCAATAACTTTTTTTTTTATTATTAATAAAAAAATATGAGAAGCACTGGCGAATGATAAAACACCAGAGATCATCTTCCCTATGAAATGAGGTATGGATAGAAACTGAAAATTCTTAACTCATCAGTGTTGCAGATAAACCATTATAAGAAAAACAGAATTTATGCTTACCTGATAAATTTCTTTCTCCAACGGTGTGTCCGGTCCACGGCGTCATCCTTACTTGTGGGAATATTCTCTTCCCCAACAGGAAATGGCAAAGAGCACAGCAAAAGCTGCCCATATAGCCCCCTCTGGCTCCGCCCCCAGTCATTCGACCGACGGTTAGGAGAAAAAAGGAGAAACTATAGGGTGCCGTGGTGACTGTAGTGTATAGAGAAAGAATTTTTTCAAACCTGATTAAAGACCGGACACACCGTTGGAGAAAGAAATTTATCAAGTAAGCATAAATTCTGTTTTCTCCAACATTGGTGTGTCCGGTCCACGGCGTCATCCTTACTTGTGGGAACCAATACCAAAGCTTTAGGACACGGATGAAGAGAGGGAGCAAATCAGGTTACCTAAACAGAAGGCACCACGGATTGCAAAACCTTTCTCCCAAAAATAGCCTCCGAAGAAGCATAAGTATCGAATTTGTAAAATTTGGCAAAAGTGTGCAGAGAAGACCAAGTCGCTGCCTTACATATCTGATCAACAGAAGCCTCGTTCTTGAAAGCCCATGTGGAAGCCACAGCCCTAGTAGAGTGAGCTGTGATTCGTTCAGGAGGCTGCCGTCCGGCAGTCTCATAAGCCAATCGGATGATGCTTTTCAGCCAGAAAGAAAAAGAGGAAGCAGTAGCTTTTTGTCCTCTCCTCTTACCAGAGTAAACGACAAACAAAGATGAAGTTTGTCTGAAATCCTTTGTTGCGTCTAAATAGAACTTTAAAGCACGGACCACATCTAAATTGTGTAACAAACGTTCCTTCTTGGACACTGGATTCGGACACAGAGAAGGAACAACTATTTCCTGGTTAATATTCTTGTTGGAAACTACTTTTTGAAGAAAACCAGGCTTGGTACGCAAAACGACCTTATCTGAATGGAACACCAGGTAGGGTGGAACACACTGCAAAGCAGATAATTCAGAAACTCTTCTAGCAGAAGAAATAGCAACCAAAAACAGAACTTTCCAAGATAGTAACTTGATATCTATGGAATGTAAAGGTTCAAACGGAACCCCTTGAAGAACTGAAAGAACTAAATTTAGACTCCAAGGAGGAGTCATGGGTCTGTAAACAGGCTTGATTCTGACCAAAGCCTGTACAAAAGCTTGTACATCTGGCACAGCTGCCAGGCGTCTGTGTAACAAAACAGATAAAGCAGAAATCTGTCCTTTTAGAGAACTCGCTGACAACCCTTTATCCAAACCCTCTTGGAGAAAGGAAAGAATCCTAGGAATTTTAATATTACTCCAGGAGAATCCCTTGGATTCACACCAACAGATATATCTTTTCCATATTTTATGGTAAATCTTCCTAGTCACAGGTTTTCTGGCTTGGACCAGAGTATCTATCACTGAATTTGAAAACCCACGCTTGGATAAAAACATAATTTATGCTTACCTGATAAATTTATTTCTCTTGTAGTGTATCCAGTCCACGGATCATCCATTACTTATGGAATATATTCTCCTTCCCAACAGGAAGCTGCAAGAGTCCACCCACAGCAAAGCTGCTATATAGCTCCTCCCCTAACTGCCATATTCAGTCATTCGACCGAAAACATGCAGAGAAAGGAAAAACCATAGGGTGCAGTGGTGACTGTAGTTCAAATGAAAAAATTACCTGCCTTAAAGTGACAGGGCGGGCCGTGGACTGGATACACTACAAGAGAAATAAATTTATCAGGTAAGCATAAATTATGTTTTCTCTTGTTAAGTGTATCCAGTCCACGGATCATCCATTACTTATGGAATACCAATACCAAAGCTAAAGTACACGGATGATGGGAGGGACAAGGCAGGTACTTAAACGGAAGTTACCACTGCCTGTAAAAAACCCTTTCTCCCAAAAATAGCCTCCGAAGAAGCAAGGTATCAAATTTGTTAAATTTGAAAAGTATGAAGCGCAGACCAAGACTCCGTCTTGTAAATCTGTTCAACAGAAGCCACATTTAAAAAAGGCCCAAGTGAAAACCACAGCTCTAGTAGAATGAGCTGTAATCCCTTCAGGAGGCTGCTGTCCAGCAGTCTCATAAGCTAAATGAATTATGCTTTTTAACCAAAAAGACAGAGAGGCTGCTGAAGTCTTTTGACCTCTCCTCTGTCCAGAATAGACAACAAACAAGGTGAACGTTTGATGAAAACCGTAGTAGCTTGTAAGTAAAACTTTAAAGCACAAACCACGTCCAATATTGTGTAATAGACGTTCCTTCTTTGAGGAAGGATTAGGATACAAGCATGGAACAACTATCTCTTGAGTGATGTACTTGTTAGATACCACCTTAGGAAAAAACCCAGGTTGGTACGCAGGACTACCTTATCCGTACGAAGGACCAGATAAGGAGAATCACATTGTAACACAGATAACTTGGAGATTCTACGAGTCGAGGAATTAGCTACCCAAAAGGAACTTTCCAAGATAAAGATTGATATCTATGGAACAAAAAAGGTTCAAACGGAACTTCTTGAAGAACCTTAAGAATCAGGTTTAAGCTCCATGGCGGAGCAACAGTTTTAAACACAGGCTTGGATCTAACCAAAGCCTGACCAAATGCCTGAACGTCTAGAATACCTGCCAGACGCTTGTGCAAAAAAATAGACAGAGTAAAAATCTGTCCCCTTTTAAGGAATTAGCTGACAACCCTTTTCTCAAAAACATCTTGGAGAAAAGATAATATCCTGGGAATCCAGACTTTACTCCATGAGTAACCCTTGGATTCATAACAATCAGATATTTACACCATATCTATGTTCAATTTTCCTAGAGACAGGCTTTCATGTCTGTATTAAGGTATCAATGACTGACTCGGAGAAGCCATGCTTTGATAACATCAAGCGTTCAGTCTCCAGGCAGTCCATCTCAGATTGATTCTATTTAGATGGTTGAAAGGACCCTGAGGTAGAGGGACCTGTCTCTGAAGCAGAGACCGTGATGGAAAGGATGACATGTCCACCAGATCTGCATACCAGGTCCTGCGTGGCTACGCAGGCGCTGTCAAAAACACCAAAGCCCTCTCCTGCTTGGTCTTGACCTCCGAAGGAAATCCCACTCCCCCGGAAGAAAAGTCTGACGACTTATAAAATCCACCTCCCAGTTCTCAACACCTGGGATATGGATAGCTGATAGACAAGAGTGAGTCTCTGTCCAGTAAATTATTGTAAGACTTCTAACATCGCTAGGGAACTTCTGTTCCCCCTTGATGGCTGATGTAAGCCACAGTCGTGTATATTGTCCGACTGAGTATGATGTACCTCAGAGTTGCTAACTGAGGCCAAGTCTGAAGAGCATGGAATATCACTCCCAGTTCCAGAATATTTATTAGAAGGAGGGTCTCCTCCTAAGTCCACTATCCCTGAGCCTTCAGGGAGTTCCAGACTGCATCCCAACCTAAAAGGCTGGCATCTATTGTAACAATTGTCCCATCTGACCTGCGGAAGGTCATACCCTTGGACAGATGGACCTGACATAGTCACCAGAGAAGAGAATCTCTGGTCTCTTGGTCCAGGTTTAACAGGGGGACAAATCTGTGAAATCCCCGTTCCTCTGACTGAGCATGCATAGTTGCAGCGGTCTGAAATGTAGACGTGCAAACGGTACTATGTCCCTTGCCGCTACCATTAAGCCGATTTCATTCATGTACTGAGCCACCGAAGGGCGCGGATGGGATGAAAAAAACACGGCAGAAATTTAGAAACTTTGACAACCTGGACTCCGTCAGGTAAATTTTCATTTCTACAGAATCTATCAGAGTCCCTAGGAGGGAAACCCTTGAGATTGGGGATAGAGAACTCTTTCCTTGTTCACTTTCCACCCATGTGATCTCAGAAATGCCAGTACTACGTCCGTATGAGACTGGGCAATTTGGATGTTTGACGCCTGTATCAGGATGTCGTCTAAATAAGGGGCCACTTCTATGCCCCGCGGTCTAAGGACCGCCAAAGCGACCCCAGAACCTCCATAAAGATTCTTGGGGCTGTAGATATCCCAAAGGAAAGAGCTACAAACTGGTAATGCCAGTCTAGAAAGGCAAACCTGAAAAACGATGGTGATCTTTATGCATCACAATGTGAGGATAAGCATCCTTCAAATCCATTGTAGTCCTCTATTGACTCTCCTGGATCATAGTTAAGAAGGTACGAATAGTTTCCATCTTAAATGACGGAATTCTGAGGAATTTGTTTAAGATCTTTAGATCCAAAATAGGTCTGAAGGTTCCCTCTCCTTGGGAACCACAAACAGATTTGAGTAAAAACTCTGTCCCTGTTCCTCTCTTGGAACTGGATGGATCTCGTACACAATGTAAGAATGCCTCCTTCTTTATCTGGTTTGCAGATAATTGTGAAAGGCGAAATCTCCCCTTTTTTTGGGGGGGAATCTTTGAAATCCAGAAGATATCTCTGGGATATAAATTCCAATGCCTAGGGATCCTGGGCATCTCTTGCCCACGCCTGGGCAAAGAATGAAAGTCTGCCCCCTATAGGATCCGTTACCGGATAGGGGTCCGTTCCTTCATGCTGCCTTAGAGGCAGCAGCAGGCTCCTTGGCCTGCTTATCTTTGTTCCAGGTCCGATTGTCTCCAGACCGCCTTGGACTGAGCAAAAATTCCCTCGTTTTGCCTTAGAGGAAGAGGATGAAACACCTGCCCTGAAGTTTTTAAAAGGTACGAAAATTAGACTTTTTTTTTTTTTTTTTTTTTTTGCCCTTGATTTAGACCTATCCTGAGGAAGGGCATGACCTTTTCCTCCAGTGATATAAGCAATAATCTCCTTCAAACCAGGCCCGAATAGGGTCTGCCCCTTGAAGGGAAGTTAAGTAGCTTATTTATTAAAGTCACGACAGCTGACCATGATATAAGCCATAGCGCTCTGCGCGCCAGTATAGTAAAAAACAGAATTCTTAGCCGTTAGTCTAGTCAAATGAACAAGGCATCAGAAAACAAAGGAATTGGCTAGCATAAGCTTGTCAAATATATTCATCCAATGGAGTCGCTTAACTGTAAAGCCTCATCAAGAGACTCAACCCAGAACGCCGCAGCAGCAGTGACAGAAGCAATGTATGCAAGGGGCTGCAGGATAAAACCCTGTTGAATAAACATTTTTTATCCATTGGATCTAAAAAGCACAACTGTCCTCGTCAGAGGTAGTGGTACGCTTAGCTAGAGTAGAAACTCTTCTCTCCACCTTAGGAACTGTCTGCCAGAAGTCCCGTGTGGTGGTAACTATTAGAAAACATTCTTCTAAAAAATAGGAGGGGAAGAGAACGGCACACCTGGTCTATCTCATTCCTTATTAAAAAAAATGTATTTATTTTTTTTTATTTTTTTTTAGTAAACCTCTTTAGGTATTGGAAAAACATCAGTACACACCGGCACTGCATATTATTTATCCAGTCTACACAATTTCTCTGGCCCTGCAATTGTACACATTCATTCAGAGCAGCCAAAGCCTCCCTGAGCAACAAGTGGAGGTTCTCAAGCATAAATTTTAAATGTAGAAATATCAGAATCAGGTTAAATCATCTTCCCTGAGTCAAAAAAAAAAAAAAAAAAATCACCCACAGACTAAGCATATTGTGAGGTAGTATCATACATGGTTCTTAAAGTGTCTGTATGCTCTGTATCTACCCCCAGAGCTAACTGCTTTCCTTTAATTTCAGGTAGTCTGACTAATACTGCTGCCAGAATATTATTCACCACCTTTGCCATGTCTTGTAAAATAAACGCTATGGGCGCCCTTGATGTACTTGGCGCCATTTGAGCGTGAGTCCCTGAAGCGGGAGTCGAAGGGTCTGACACGTGGGGAGAGTTAGTCGGCATAACTTTCCACTCGACAGAATCCCCTGGTAAAGAAACGCTATGGGTGCCCTTGATGTACTTGGCGCCATTTGAGCGTGAGTCCCTAAAGCGGGAGTCAAAAGGTCTGACACGTGGGGAGAGTTAGTCGGCATAACTACCCCCACGACAGAATCCTCTGGTGATAATGTTTTTAAAGACAAAAAATGATCTTTATTGTTTAACATGAAATCAGTACATCTGGTACACATTCTAAGATGGGGTTCCACCATGGCTTTAAAACATAATGAACACAGAGCTTCCTCTATGTCAGACATGTTAGAACAGACTAATAATGAGACTAGTAAGCTTGGAAAACACTTTAAATCAAGTTAACAAGCAAATATATAAAACGTTACTGTGCCTTTAAGAGAAACAAATTTTGCCAAAATTTGAAATAACAGTGAAAAAAAGGCAGTTAAACTAACAAAAGTTTTACAGTGTATGTAACAAGTTAGCAGAGCATTGCACCCACTTGCAAATGGATGATTAACCCCTTAATACAAAAAACAGATTAACAAAACGAAAAATATGTTTTAAACAGTCATAACAGCTCCTACTTTTGAAGCCCTTTTGAGCCCTTCAGAGATGTCCTATAGCATGCAGGGGACTGCTGAGGGAAGCTGAATGTCACTGTTTGTAATTTTAACTGCACCAACTGTAACTTTTATACTATAACAGTGGAAATTGTTTCTATGCAAAATTTAAGCCAGCCATGTGGAAAAAACTTAGGCCCCAATAAGTTTTATCACCAAACATATGTTAAAAACGATTAAACATGCCAGCAAACGTTTTAAAACACATTTTTACAAGAGTATGTATCTCTAATAATAAGCCTGATACCAGTCGTTATCGCTGCATTTAAGGCTTTACTTACATTACTTCGGTATCAGCAGTATTTTCTTAGTCAATTCCATTCCTAGAAAAATATTTTACTGCTCATACCTTATCTGCAGGAAAACCTGCACGCCATTCCCCCTCTGAAGTACCTCACTCCTCAGAATGTGTGAGAACAGCAAATGGATCTTAGTTACGTCTGCTAAGATCATAGAAAAACGCAGGCAGATTCTTCTTCCAAATACTGCCTGAGATAAACAGCACACTCCGGTGCCATTTAAAAATAACAAACTTTTGATTGAAGAATAAACTAAGTAGAAAGCACCACAGACTCTCACAACCTCCTATCTATGTTGAGGCTTGCAAGAGAATGACTGAATATCGCAGTTAGGGGAGGAGCTATATAGCAGCTTTGCTGTGGGTGGACTCTTGTAGCTTCCTGTTGGGAAGGAGAATATATTCCATAAGTAATGGATGATCCGTGGACTGGATACACTTAACAAGAGAAATCAAGCGTTCAATTTCCAAGCAGTCAGCTGCAGAGAAACTAGGTTTGGATGTTCGAATGGACCTTGTACTAGAAGATCCTGTCTCAAAGGTAGCTTCCATGGTGGAGCCGATGACATATTCACCAGGTCTGCATACCAAGTCATGCATGGCCACGCAGGAGCTATCAGAATCACTGAGGCCTTCTCCTGTTTGATCCTGGCTACGAGCCTGGGAAGGAGAGGAAACGGTGGAAACGCATAAGCTAGGTTGAACGACCAAGGCGCCACTAATGCATCCACTAGAGTCGCCTTGGGATCCCTGGATCTGGACCCGTAGCAAGGAACCTTGAAGTTCTGTCGAGACGCCATCAGATCCATGTCTGGAATGCCCCATAATTGAGTTAACTGGGCAAAGACCTCCGGGTGGAGTTCCCACTCCCCCGGATGGAAAGTCTGACGACTCAGATAATCCGCCTCCCAGTTGTCTACACCTGGGATGTGAATTGCAGATAGATGGCAGGAGTGATCCTCCGCCCATTTGATGATCTTGGTTACCTCTTTCATCGCCAAGGAACTCTTTGTTCCTCCCTGATGGTTGATGTAAGCTACAGTCGTTATGTTGTCCGACTGAAATCTTATGAATCCGGCCTTCGCTAGTTGAGGCCAAGCCCGGAGCGCATTGAATATCGCTCTCAGTTCCAGGATGTTTATCGGGAGAAGAGACTCTTCCCGAGACCATAGACCCTGAGCTTTCAGGGAGTCCCAGACCGTGCCCCAGCCTAATAGACTGGCGTCGGTCGTGACAATGACCCACTCTGGTCTGCGGAAACTCATTCCCTGAGACAGGTGATCCTGAGTCAACCACCAACGGAGTGAGTCTCTGGTTACCTGGTCTACTTGAATCTGGGGAGACAGGTCTGCATAATCCCCATTCCACTGTCTGAGCATGCACAGTTGCAATGGTCTTAGATGAAGTCGAGCAAAAGGAACCACGTCCATTGCTGCAACCATTAGACCTATTACTTCCATGCACTGAGCTATGGAAGGTTGAGGAATAGAATGAAGAACTTGACAAGCCTTTAGAAGCTTTAATTTTCTGACCTCTGTCAGAAAAATCTTCATTTCTACAGAATCTATTATTGTTCCCAGAAAGGGAACTCTTGTAGACGGGGACAGGGAACTCTTTTCCCCGTTCACCTTCCACCCGTGAGACCTGAGAAAAGCTAATACAATGTCTGTATGAGCCCTTGATCTGGAAAGGGACGACGCTTGGATTAGGATGTCGTCTAGGTAAGGTGCCACTGCAATGCCCCTCGGCCTTAGAACCGCTAGAAGGGACCCTAGCACCTTTGTGAAAATTTTGGGAGCAGTGGCTAGACCGAATGGAAGAGCCACGAACTGGTAATGTTTGTCCAGAAAGGCGAACCTTAGGAACTGATGATGATCTTTGTGGATAGGAATATGTAGGTACGCATCCTTTAAATCCACGGTAGTCATATATTGACCCTCCTGGATTGTTGGTAAAATCGTTCGAATGGTTTCCATTTTGAACGATTGAACTCTGAGGAATTTGTTTAGAATTTTTAAATCCAGAATTGGTCTGAAAGTTCCCTCTTTTTTGGGAACTACAAACAGGTTTGAGTAAAACCCCTGACCTTGTTCCACTGTTGGAACTGGGTGTATCACTCCCATCTTTAACAGATCTTCTACGCAATGTAAGAATGCCTGTCTCTTTATCTGGTCTGAAGATAAGCGAGACATGTGGAACCTTCCCCTTGGAGGGAGTTCCTTGAATTCTAGAAGATAACCCTGAGAGTCTATTTCTAGTGCCCAGGGATCCTTAACATCTCTTGCCAAAGCCTGAGCAAAGAGAGAAAGTCTGCCCCCTACTAGATCCGGTCCCGGATCGGGGGCTACCCCTTCATGCTGTCTTGGTAGCAGCAGCAGGCTTCTTGGCCTGTTTACCCTTGTTCCAGCCTTGCATTGGTTTCCATGCTGGCTTGGCCTGGGAAGCGTTACCCTCTTGTCTAGAGGCCGCAGAGTTAGGAGACGGTCCGTTCCTGAAGTTGCGAAAGGAACGAAAATTAGATTTATTCTTAGCCTTAAAGGGCCTATCCTGTGGGAGGGCATGGCCCTTTCCCCCAGTGATGTCTGAAATAATTTCCTTCAATTCTGGCCCAAAAAGGGTCTTACCTTTGAAAGGAATATTAAGCAATTTTGTCTTGGAAGACACATCCGCCGACCAAGACTTTAGCCAGAGCGCTCTGCGCGCCACAATTGCAAAACCTGAATTTTTCGCCGCTAACTTCGCCAGTTGCAAAGCGGCATCTAAAATAAAGGAATTAGCTAACTTAAGTGCATGAATTCTGTCCATGACCTCCTCATATGGAGTCTCCTTATTGAGCGAATTTTCTAGTTCTTCGAACCAAAAACACGCCGCCGTTGTGACAGGAATAATGCACGAAATTGGTTGGAGGAGGAAACCTTGCTGAACAAATATCTTTTTAAGCAAACCCTCCAATTTTTTATCCATAGGATCTTTGAAAGCACAACTGTCCTCGATGGGAATAGTCGTGCGTTTGGCCAACGTAGAAACTGCCCCCTCAACCTTAGGGACTGTTTGCCATGCATCCCTCCTTGGGTCTACAATGGGGAACATTTTCTTAAATATAGGAGGTGGGACAAAAGGTATGCCTGGTTTCTCCCACTCCTTGGTCACTATGTCCGCCACCCTTTTGGGTATCGGAAAGGCATCAGGGTGCACAGGGACCTCTAGGAATTTGTCCATTTTGCACAATTTTTCTGGAATGACCAAAGAGTCACAATCGTCCAGAGTAGTTAGTACCTCCTTAAGCAGGGCGCGGAGATGTTCTAACTTAAATTTAAACGTCACAACATCAGGTTCTGCCTGTTGAGAAATTTTTCCCGAATCAGAAATTTCTCCCTCCGACAGACCCTCCCTCACTGCCAATTCTGACTGGTGTGAGGGTATGACAGATAAATTCTCGTCAGCGCACTCTTGCTCATCCACTGTATTTAAAACTGAGCAATCACGCTTTCTTTGATATGCTGGCATTTTGGATAAAATATTAGCTATAGAATTATCCATAACTGCCGTTAACTGTTGCATAGTAACAAGCATTGGCGCGCTAGATGTACTAGGTGTCGCCTGCGCGGGCATAACTGGTGTTGACACAGAAGGAGAGGATGCTGAACTATCCCCACTACCTTCACTTGAGGAATCATCTTGGGCAACCTTATTAAATGTGACAGTACTGCGTTTGCTGCGGCTTCACCTGTCCTTGGGGGTTATTCGCCACCGAAATAAGCCTTCCAGGAACGTTTTTAATAGCCACCAGACCCTCTCACATGAAGCTGCATGCACTGCATCCAAAAGAAACTGCGCAATTAAGGCGCGAAAATGAGGCTCTGCCTACTAGAGTGAAAGGCCCTTCCTGACTGGGAAGGGTGTCTAAACGACTGCCTGGCGCTTAAAAACGTTACCAAAGTATTCTCAAGTTTTAAAAACACTTCAAACCACATATAAATATCGAATAAAGCAATCGATTTAGCCCACAATAGTGTCAACCAGTATATAGCCCATTAATAAGCCTTCATTCTGTTATGAGTCTAAGAAAATGGCTTACCGATCCCAAAGAGGGAAAATGACAGTCTTCTAGCATTACTAAGTCTTGTTAGAAAATGGACTAGTCATACCTTGAGCAGAGAAGTCTGCAAACTGTTCCCCCCCAACTGAAGTTCTCTAGGCTCAACAGTCCTGCGTGGGAACAGCAACTGATTTTAGTTACTGCTGCTAAAATCATCCTCCTCTTTAAACAGAACTCTTCATCACTTTCTGTTTTAGAGTAAATAGTACAAACCGGCACTATTTTAAAATAACAAACTCTTGATAGAAGGATAAAAAACTACAACTAACACCACATACTCTTCACCATCTCCGTGGAGATGCTACTTGTTCAGAGCGGCAAAGAGAATGACTGGGGGGCGGAGCCAGAGGGGGGTCTATATGGGCAGCTTTTGCTGTGCTCTTTGCCATTTCCTGTTGGGGAAGAGAATATTCCCACAAGTAAGGATGACGCCGTGGACCGGACACACCAATGTTGGAGAAAACAAGTGCATTTAAAGGGACAGTCAGCTGATGCATTAGGAAGGAAAAGTAAAAAAAAAACACTCAAAAGTTGCCCTTTAAACAATGGGGGGTTTTCGTTTGTTTTTTGTTGTTTTTTAACCCCTTAATGACCAAGGACGTGCCAGGCACATCCTACAAAAAACGGTTGTTAACTACCAAGGACGTGCCTGGCATGGCCTCGGGTTTCAAGCACTGGAAGGGATTGTGATAGCTTCCAGACGCTTTCAGGGTATTGACAGTGATGCCTCGATATTCAGGCATCCTGCAATACCCTCTGGTAAGCAACCTATGCAGAGAGGGCCATCTCTGCATCGGCCAGCGATGGTGCCGATTGTTGGTGGCGTGGGAGGGACAGGAGGGAGGCGGGTGGGACCGCTACACTACAGAAAGTGAAAGTGTTAAGTGAGTGGGAAGGAGGGAGAGAGAGTGTTAAGAGATTTGGGAAAGGGATCTGGGAGGGGGAGCAAGGTAAGTTATTGATAAAGCAGCTAGACTACGGAAAAAAACGGGTTTATTAAAAATAAAAAAAATTTAGCCCAATTTTACTGGAAACTGGGGGTACAGGCAGGCGCCAGTACCTAAGATGTCGCCTAACAGAGAGGGGAGGGTTAGAGAGCTGTTTGGGGGGTGATATTACCCAGCAAAAAATAAAATATTTTTAAAAAAAAATTACACACATATACATATACATATACACATATATATATATATAAATAAATAAATATATATATATCCGCCGTACACTGAATCTTCAAAGCAAGGTACGCGATTCAAGATGGTGTCCCTTGCATTCCTATTGGCTGAAAGATTTGAATCAGCCAATAGGAATTAGAGCTGCTAAAATCCTATTGGCTGTTCAAATCAGCCCATAGGATTTAAGCAACTCTAATTCTATTGGATGATGAATCAGCAAATAGAATGAGAACTGCTTAAATCCTATTGGCTGAACAGCTGTTTAAAAGAGCTGTTTTACTTAGGGCAATGCCCAACAAAAGGAACTTTTTAAAAGCCATTGGTAGTTTATTGTAGGCTAGGGTTTTTGGGTGGGCTTTTTTATTTTGATAGGGCTATTAGATTAGGTGTAATTCTTTTTTATTTTTGAGAATTCAGTTTGTTATTTTTTGTAATTTAGTCTTTTTTTTGTAATTAGATACTTTGTTATTTTTAGAGTAGTATTACGATTTTTTTTAATGTGAAGTTTTTAGTTTAATTTTAGTTTAATAATTATATTAGTTTAATTGTTAGTTTATACTTTTTTTTAATTTGACAGGTATGTTTAAATTTAATTTAAGCTAGGGAAATTGTAATTTTAATATAACGTTAGGGGGGAGTTAAGATTAGGGGTTAATAGTTTAAATTAGTTTATTGCGATGTGGGGGGCTTTCGGTTTAGGGGTTAATAGTTTAATTTATTATATTTGGTTAATAGGTTTATTATAGTGGCGGCAGTGTAGGACTTAATAACTTTAGTATAGTGGGGGCAATGGGGGCGGACGGCAGATTGGGGTTAATATTTAAATAGTGTTTGCGATGTGGGAGGGCGGTGGTTTAGGGGTTAATAACTTTATTATAGTGGTGACAATGTCGGGGAGCGGCAGAATAGGGGTTAATAAATGTATTATAGTGTTAGCGATGCGGGAGGGCCTCGGTTTTGGGGTTAAGAGGTAGTTTATTGGTGTTAAAAAGTACACTAACACATTAGTTATGAGTTTTATGTTACAGCTTAAGATGGCGGTACAGATCTTGTCATTTTAGAGTGCAACCCTCGCTTTTTAACCTCCCAGAAAAACTTGTAATATCAGCGCTATGGAAATCCCATTAAAAAAAATGTCAGTTTTACGAGTGCGGTACCGACGTTGCATTGCAGGCTAAAAGGCTTGCGGTACACCTATACCGACAAGACTTGTAATGGCTGCGGTGCTGTTTTAACGCTGAAATGACCATATTTTCAGCGTTAAGAGCCGTAACGCACAAATCGTAATCTAGTTGATAGTGAGTTATAATACTGCCCCTACGCCATATGACTATGTATCACATCCCTATTTTGACATTTTTTTCACAAATGTGCAGGAATTTTTTTTTTTATTTATTCAATATATGATATATTGCATTCTCTTGAACAAATTCATGGACGTTTAGTTGACAGCAAATTGTATAGAGGCTGTAACCAGTGTCAGATTAGGTAAGACTTTTAAAAGACTGAAGAAAGATTTCAGCTGCATAGTATTTCTGGGGTTGATGATACTTTGTTTTTAACCATATGCAATCCTTGTTGTAACCAGTGTCAGATTAGGTAAGACTTTTAAAAGACTGAAGAAAGATTCCAGCTGCATAGTATTTCTGGGGTTGATGATACTTTGTTTTTAACCATATGCAATCCTTGTTGTAACCAGTGTCAGATTAGGTAAGACTTTTAAAAGACTGAAGAAAGATTTCAGCTGCATAGTATTTCTGGGGTTGATGATACTTTGTTTTTAACCATATGCAATCCTTGACCATCAAAATCACACGTCTACAAAATTAAAAGTGATCTTTCAAGAATTACCATTTTTTTCATCTTTATTTACAGCCCATGATTTATACGTTATTGCGGTACCTTTTCAACATTTTTTTATGTTCAGCATAATTTTCCCCAGTTAACATATCATTTAAAAAGACAATGGGTAAATAGTTCATCCATAGAATGTTGTCATATCACTGGTTCAGAGGCAATTACAAAACTCTATTTGTCTATACTGGAACAATCCTTTAGGAACACTCATAGGTAAAAGATGAATGGGAATTAGGGAGAACTTAAAGGGCCATGATACCCACATTTTTTCTTCCATGATTTAGAAAGAGAATGCATTTTTAAACATCTTTCTAATTTACTTCTATTATCTAATTTGTTTTATTCTCTTGATAGTCTTTGCTGAAAAGCATATCTAGATATGCTCAGTAGCTGCTGATTGGATGCTGCACATAGAAGTCTCATGTGATTGGCTCACCCATGTGCATTGCTTTTTCTTCAAATAAGGATATCTAAAAAATGAAGCAAAATAAATAATAGAAGTAAATTGTAATGTTGTTTAAATTTGTATGTTCTATCTGAATCATGAAAGAAAGATTTTGGGTTTAGTGGCCCTTTAACTGCAAAATATGCATTCAAGTCCAGTTTAGTAAAAGTTTTCATCCTGCCAGTGTTTCAAACCTTACCCTTACAGGTGAGAACTCCAGTAAAATATTTTGTTCTTGCACATCTTTTTAGAATACTAATATTTTTTCTGCTTTTGTTTTTTTAACTTGTACTCTTACCCATGTGCTTGACCTATTGGTGCAAGCAGCTCCTTGGAATATGTTTGCAAGTGTATTCCTGTTTTTCACAGCAGTATAGCTAAATTCAACCTCACAGTATTTAATCCTTATAACTGAAACCATAGGTCCTGTGCCCAAATACATAATTGTCTTTTTCCTTCTACTTCATTTCTGCAGCCTCAGCAACTCTCTCCATGCTGTTTTTTTACCATTTTTGTAAATGGTCTTTTTTACAACTGTCCCAGTATAACTGCCTTAGTGCAACTACTTGAAACCCATACTGCACTCATGCTCTTTAAATTAGTTCCTAAAATCACACTTTGCCACAGGAAAGACTGGAATGTTATGCAAAGCAGCAGTATCGATTCAGTCAACCCCCATAGGCAACAAGAAGTCAGAGTGTGCTCCAATACAATCTTAAGGCTTGGCTGATAGGCCTTTTTGGCTCTGTCATCCATGGCCTTCTTTTAAAATAAAATGCTGAAATAGGCATATTTAATAAAACAAAAAGAAAATTTATGCTTACCTGATAAATGTATTTCTTTTTGACACGATGAGTCCACGGATCATCTTAATTACTAATGGGATATTCACCTCCTGGTCAGCAGGAGGCGTAAAGAGCACCACAGCAAAGCTGTTAAATAGCTCCTCCCTTCCCTCCCACTCCAGTCATTCAACCGAAGTTAAGGATAGAAAGGAAAAACCAAGGTGCAGAGGTGTCTGAAGTTAATAATAACCCACAACCTGTCTTACATGAACAGGACGGGCCGTGGACTCATTGTGTCAAAAAAGAAATAAATTTATCAGGTAAGCATAAATTTTCTTTTCTTTTTTAAGACACGATGAGTCCATGGATCATCTTAATTACTAATGGAATTGAATACCTAAGCTAGAGTACACAGATGATACGGGAAGGACAAGACAGGGAACCTAAACGGAAGGCACCACTGCTTGAAGAACCTTTCTCCCAAAAGCGACCTCGGCCGAAGCAAAAGTGTCAAATTTGTAGAACTTTTAAAACTTGTGGAGAGAGTACCAAGTTGCAGCCTTGCAAATCTGTTCCACAGAAGCTTCATTCTTGAATGCCCATGAGGAAGCAACAGTCCTTGTGGAATGAGCCACAACTCTCTCTGGAGGCTGCTGTCCAGCAGTCTCATAAGCAAAACGTATGATACTTTGCAACCAAAAAGAAAGAGAAGTAGCTGTAGCTTTCTGTCCCTTACGTTATCCTGAGAAAACCACAAACAAAGAAGAAGAAAGACTGACTAAAGTACTTAGTCGCCTGCAGGTAAAACTTTAAAGCATGGACCACGTCCAAATTGTGCAGAAGACGTTACTTCTGAGAAGGATTAGGACACAAGAAAGGAACAGCAATCTCCTGATTAATGTACCGATCAAAAACAAACTTAGGAAGAAATCCTAATTTAGTACGTAAAACTACCTTATCTGAATGGAAAACAAGGTAAGGAGACTCAGACTGCAATGCTGAGAGCTCTGACACTCTACGAACAGATGAAATAGCCACAAGAAATAAAACTTTCCAAGATAACTTAATATCTTAAGGAATGCATAGGCTCAACTGAGCCCTTCCAAAAACCTTAAGAACTAAATTCAGACTCCATGGAGGAGTAACTGGTTTAAACACAGGCCTGATCCTGACCAAGGCCTGACAAAATGATTGTACATGTGGAACATCCGCCAGACGTTTAAGTAGCAAAATAGATAAGTTTGAGATTTGACCCTTTAGGGAACTAGTCGATAAGCCTTTCTCCAAACCGTCTTGGAGAAAAGACAAAACCTTTTGGACTCCTAACTCTACTCCATGAGTAGGCCTTGGATTCACACCAATGGAGACCATTTACTCAATATCTATGGTAAATCTTTCTAGTTACAGGCTTACAAGCCTGAATCATGGTCTCTATGACCGAGTCAGAAAAACCCCGCTTGGCCAAAATTACGCGATCAATCTCCAAACAGTTAGTTTTAGAGAAACTAGATTTGGGTGAAGGAAGGGCCCTTGATTAGAAGTGCATAACAAATAATGCGAGGCCAAGCAGGAGTGATGAGGATCACCGATGTCCTCTCCTGCTTGATTCGAGCAATGACCTGAGGAAAAAGCGCAAACTGAGGGAAAAAGTATGCTAGACTGAAGCTCCAAGGAACCACCAGAGTATCTATCAGTTCCGCCTGGGGGTCCCCGGACCTCGACCCGTATCTTGGTATTCTATAGAGATGCCATGAGATCTAATTCCGGCTGATCCTACTTAAGAATCAGGCTGGAGAGGTCTGCCTGTTCCGAAATCCCCTCCCAGTTGTCCAACCCTGGGATATGGATCGCGAACAGGCAGCAATAATGGACCTCCACCCACTGAATTATTTTGTTTATCTCTGTTATCGCTAAGGAACTCCTCGTTCCTCCCGGATGATTGATGTAAGTCACTGACGTTATGTTGTCCGACTGGAACCTGATAAACTGGACCGAGGTTAACTGTAGCCAGGCCAGAAGAGCATTGTAGATCGCTCTCAGCTCCAGAAAGTTCATAGGAAGATCAGACTGACTGAGTCCAAACCCCCTGAGCCTTTAGAAGGCTGGCGTCTGTCACAATCACTCAAGATGGTCTGCGAAAGTAGGTTCCCTGGGAGAGATGATCCAGAGACCACCACCATTAAAGAGAAAACCTTGTCTCCTGCTCCATTCGAGGAGACAAATCCGTATAATTTCCGTTCCTTTGCCTGAGTATGCTTAACTGCAGAGGTCTGAGACGGAACCATCAACCCGATTACCTCCATGTACTGAGCCACTGATGGCCGAGAAGTGGACAGAAAGGCTAGACAAGTATTGAAATACTTTATTTCCAGACTTCTGTCAGAAAAGTCTACATTGATAGGGAATCTGTTATGGTTCCCAAGAAGGAAATCCTTGGATTTGGGATTAAGGGACTCTTTTTCCAAATTTACCTTCCATCCGAGAGATCTCGGGAAGGATAACAACATTTCCATGTGAGATCTTGCTTGTTTTAAGTATGGCCCCTGCAGTAGGATGTTGTCAAGATAGCACGCCACTGCAATGCTCCGTAAACGAAGCACCGCCAACAGAGATCCCAGAACCCTGAAAATTCTGGAAGCTGTGGCAAGACCGAAGGGGAGAGTCACAAATTGGAAGTGTTTGTCTAGAAAAACATACCATTGGAACTTGTGCTGATCCCAGTGAATGGGAACATGTAGGTACACGTCCTTTAAAACCACTTTGATCAAGGGAGAATGGAACGAACAGTTTCCATTGTGAAGGGCGATACTCTGAGGAATTTGTTTAGACTCTTGAAATCAAAACTCAGACCTGTTCCTGTATCGGAACAGGAAGAATCACTCCCATGTGAAAGAGGTCTCTTACACAGTGCAAGAACGCCTCTCTTTATCTGGTCTACAGATAATCATGAGAACTGGAACTACCCTTCTGCTCGTAGGAAGAGTAGATAGGTTCCCTTGAATTCTCAAAAGGAACAAAAAATAAATCTTAACTAGAGGGAGGAATGACCCTCAGCTCCCGTAACATTAGACTATCTCCGTCAACCCAGGCCCAAAAAGGGAATCGCCAAAGGCTAGTCTTAGATGAAGCATCCTCAAACCAAGATCTTAACCATTAATATTTTTGAGCCGATACGGTAAGCCTGAAATCTTAGCTTACCGTACACTTGACAGGAAGTAACTAATAGAAAGGAATTCTTATTCTGGATTTCCTCGAGGGGAGTGTCTGTCCGAATAGAACCAGACAACGTATGAACCAGTATGTTGCCGCATAAGGTAGCCATATCAAACCTAGGTTGCCAACTTGAGCAAGCCCACAATATCCATGGACTCCGTAATGGAACAATTATCCCCTATTGGAATAGAAGGTCTCCTGGTTAGCGTGGAAATTATACCACCTTGTGTACCGTCTGCCGAGCATCCTTGAGGAGTCCGTTAAGGGAAACCTCTCCCTCAATATAGGAAATGGAAAAAAAAAAGGGATACCCGTTCTCTCTCATTCTTTAGTAATGATCTCAGAAGCTCGATCTGGTACAACATAAGAATAACAACGACCATGATGTTGTTCCAGAGTAGCTAAAACCTCCTGAGTACTAGACAGAGGTGGACTAGCATAAACCTGAAAGATACTACATCAGTATCAGCAGGAGGAATTATACCGTCAGAATCTGAGAATTTATTCCCAGATGTTACCGAAGTATCCTCAGGCTTCTGGGAGAAGACCTCTGAGATACCAACAACTGTGACAGAAATCCTGCTCACTGAATGTTTAGTTTTCCTCTTGCGCTCTCCCTGCAGCATGGGAAAAGCCCACAACGCATCCTGGACTGCCTAGTACGAGAAGGAAGCGATGTCTTGCAAGGTAACTCCAGGAGCAGTCGTGGAGGAAGCGCAGGGCACTGGTTGAATGGACGCTAAGTTTTTTGGGACACTTGAGGAGAAGGCTGCAGAATATATTGAACATTGTCAGAATGCATCTTAAACAGCATCTGAGACAATGTTGGCTCTGAAAAAGAGGTTTATCTCTTAACTGTAAAACCCAGAACAGAAAGTTTTGTTTGGCAAAGCATTAAGTATATGTAACATCCTTATTCACATTCTTGATCACATAAAATTTGAATATCCTAGAGATACTGTGTCTTTAAATATTAAAAGTAACTTTATTAACATATAAAGGGATCTTTTGGACAATTGATCACAAACATGCAAACTAAAATTTTGATGTTACTGTGACTTTAAATGGCAAAATAAAATACTTTAGGGAAAAATTATTCTTTAACCCATAAGGGAAAAACCCCAGACCTCAGCTCAGCTTTGCCGAGGCGTGTGTCTGCCAACGGGTAGGAAAGAACAAATAGTAGGCATCCAGACTCCTTAAGAATACCTTTTAACACGGAATGTGAAGCCTCTCTACTGCGTGACAAAACGCAGCAGAGGAGACCCACCGTCACTGTCCGTTACATCGGGCTTAGGGCTATGTGTAAAAAAAGCGTGCAATGTCGCGTAGCCTATCTCCGCCCATCGTGGGCGTAACAAAGTAAACCTCCCGGCGGCAACACTCTGCTTCAGAAATAGAGCCATCGGGAGAATTAACCGCATGGCGCACATTGTCAGAATGCATATTCACTAGATAAACCTCCCGGTCGGCTAGACAATTGTCAAAAGAGCTGTTTGGAGTATGAAAGTGTCAGCAAAGATAACAGGCCTAGCTGCGCAACAAAGTTAAACCTCCCGGTCGGCTAGAATACCAAATAAGCCGTTGGGAGAAGGAGATTGTCAATTATACATAATCAGGCTAGCTGTGCAGCAAAAATAAACCTCCCGATCGGCTGCTGAATTAAAATAAAGCCGTTAGGAGTTGCCATCCTGTTGAACCAAACATAAACATAAGAGCCACCTCTCCACGTCCCCAGTGCCTGTAGAAACTGCCCTATAACTTAACCCTTCCTAAGGATAATGTCATCTTGTGTCCATTTTTTGTATATATTAAAGTGCCAAATTTTTCTGTGTACGTACCCCAGAAAATACAAGTTAGCACTTACCTTAGAAGTCTACCCGGCAGTAAGGCAGCTCACTCGGCTTGCGAGGTCCTCTCCCTCACATTGGCCTGTGGAAACAAAAAGTACGGAGTATTTCTCCCTCAGACTTTCACAAAAAGGGCAGCATACAATCTATGGGAGGCGCAGTGAGAATTATGTCCCACAAGTTCCCAGTGCTCTACTGAAGAGACTGAAGTGGACTACAGCTACACCCTAGGACAAAGAGGCACAATCTTGTACTACTTTAAAAATAATAAACTCTTGATTGAAGAATCTTTTCTAACACCTCACTTTGCCACTTCCTATCACTAACGTAGGCAAAGAGAATGTCTGGGTGGGAGGGAAGGGAGAAGCTATTTAACAGCTTTGCTTTGGTGTTCTTTGCCGCCTCCTGCTGACCAGGAGGTGAATATCCCATTAGTAATTAAGATGATCTGTGGACTCATCATGTCATTAAAAAGAAAGCATATTTTTGACAGGCAGCACCACATTATAAGTGAACTTATTTTCATAAGTTATGAGAAACCAAAAGAAATACATGCAAGTGTGCAGCCAACAACGTAAAGCAAACCTTATGATCAGCACTAACCTGATTGATATTGGCCAAGGGTTCTTCATCCTGCACCAGCATCTGAGAAAACTGTAAACCCTGTTCTGGGCTGATCCGCATAACACTGCGGAGAAGGAAGATCCAGTCTGGCGTGTACCCCACCTAGCAAGAGTAAATGACAGTGTCATTGAATCTAGAGAATATAGGTTGAATATTTTCTATAACACATTTAAATAACAGAGAAACTAAATTACATATATTTGTTTTACAAAATTAAACCCATTAGTACTATGAAATATTAGAAACCGGGAGAAAGGCTTTCAGACATGTCTCAGCTTCATCTGCAATGGTTCTCACCTTTTTGGCATAGAGGACAATCTTCTGAAACTGTCCTGTCTCAGCAAAGCACTGGATCACTTTGCTTGGCACGTTGGCCCGAAGATAAACACTCAGAGCAAGAGTTGGATCTACAGCTTTGACAAGGTCTCCCAGCTCCTCAGAGCACTCCAACTGCACAGAAAAAAAAACACAGAAATATGGTAGCACTATACAGACATACAAAAAAACAAAGAGGA
This sequence comes from Bombina bombina, assembly GCF_027579735.1. Classification (NCBI taxonomy): domain Eukaryota; kingdom Metazoa; phylum Chordata; class Amphibia; order Anura; family Bombinatoridae; genus Bombina; species Bombina bombina. Next base: position 420,121,110 of record NC_069500.1, on the reverse strand, counting down.
AAAGGTATACAAATCCATCAGGAATAATTTAGCATTGTTCTACCTTATCTTCTTTAAGCCACTTTTCTAACAGCTGTTTGCGTCCCTGTTGCAGGACCGGCCTGCAAAGCTCTAGAGACTCTAGTTTGTTCAACTGTCCCTGATCTAGTAAAATGCCAAAGTACTGAAGCAAAGGGGATGCTTGTCCAGGTTGTGCTGGCACTGTCTGAAACTTCCTTATTGTGTCTGCTGTGCGCAAGATTCCCTAGAAAGAGAGATAAAGAGATGTCAAAAGAATAAAACCTCTATTGCTAATTAGTTGTATCAGAAAATATCAATAAAGGGCTACCTTTGGTGCACATGCGGCTACTTTGGCTGCTTCAGAGTAATTCCCTTGAGTAAAAAGTGTGTTAAACTTCCTTGCAAATAGTTCCTCAGCCCCAGCCAGATTGCTGCGAACAGCCATGCGTAGTCCCAGATCTGGGTTCTGTAGTACATTGGTGGCATAGTTCACAATGTTATCCTCTTCCACACACACGGAGAGCACCTAAATAACCACAGGGAAATTTGAGAGGTTGTGCAAGGCACACATGTATTTAACAGTCCAAGAGTTAGTGGATACAGGTACTCCAAATAGCTAATATCACAAGGAATGCCCAGTCCCTCACAGACCAACATTAGACCCAATGTCAGTTGAAACTATACAAAGTTTAACTAGTGTGAATTCCACAGTACCTTATAGAGAAACTAAAGTAAAAAGGGCAAAACCATTAAAATACGAGTAAGTAGAGAGGAAAAATGTCTAGTTATGAAAAAATGGAGAATATAATTTGCTTTTAGCATCACTCTTTGCTCATTCAAATATAGATACCAATACCTTTAAAATATGAGATATTTTATCAAACTTTAAATCTTAATTTCTATCATTCCTAGGTTCCTACCTGTCCTTTCTTGTTTACTCCTATGATGCCAGAGGTAGGTTCATGGGGAGCTGTGACAAAGATGGTATCAGCACTGATGCGGTTCATGTAGATACAGACACCTGATTCCAAGTCATACATGTGAATGTAGCCATACTTTGTAATCAAATAGATTACTCCATGCTTAGAACCAATCTGGGAAAGCAGAACATGTATAGAAGACAATGAATGGGTAAGGCAAAAGAAAAGTGCGTATTTTACTTATTACAAAAAAATTAAAATTGTCTGAAGCGTGTAAACACAACCAGCATGGAAAATATAGGAAGGAAAATAAACTTGATTATAAAGCTAACCATTCTACAAAGCTTGGATAAGAAGATGGTAGACATCATATGGAACAAGTGCTACCAATTTTACTAGAGCAGACATGAAAGTTACTATTACCTGCATGGCTACAGGGAAGTCAGTCTGGGCCTCAGGGGGGAAGAAGACGTCTACAGCTTTCTTGGCAAAGGGCTGGTTTCCATTGGCTGGCTGCCCAACCTCTATGATGTGCAACTAATTGGAGAGCAACATAATTGTGATTATATATATATATATATATACACACACACACACACATATATATACACATATACACACACATATTATGGGTAAAGTAAGAAATTGGGTAATCCTAGCATTACCCGGGTAAACCTGACATTACCCAAGCGTCTTTGGATAAAGCCTGATGTAACATGATAAATCATCTCAGAGTGCATCGAGTCACTGCATCAAACATATACGATGCACTATCATTTTTGCCTCCGTCTGGGGGGTTCAAGGGGGGTGAAGCATCCCTTGTAAACCTCATTTACAAGGGTTGTCAGAGGATCAGCAGGGCACCTTCCTTGAACCCACCAGGCAGAGGCAAAAACAGAATTTATGTTTACCTGATAAATTACTTTCTCCAACGGTGTGTCCGGTCCACGGCGTCATCCTTACTTGTGGGATATTCTCTTCCCCAACAGGAAATGGCAAAGAGCCCAGCAAAGCTGGTCACATGATCCCTCCTAGGCTCCGCCTTCCCCAGTCATTCGACCGACGTAAAGGAGGAATATTTGCATAGGAGAAATCATATGATACCGTGGTGACTGTAGTTAGAGAAATTAAATCATCAGACCTGATTAAAAACCAGGGCGGGGCCGTGGACCGGACACACCGTTGGAGAAAGTAATTTATCAGGTAAACATAAATTCTGTTTTCTCCAACATAGGTGTGTCCGGTCCACGGCATCATCCTTACTTGTGGGAACCAATACCAAAGCTTTAGGACACGGATGATGGGAGGGAGCAAATCAGGTCACCTAGATGGAAGGCACCACGGTTTGCAAAACCTTTCTCCCAAAAATAGCCTCAGAAGAAGCAAAAGTATCAAATTTGTAAAATTTGGTAAAAGTGTGCAGTGAAGACCAAGTCGCTGCCTTACATATCTGATCAACAGAAGCCTCGTTCTTGAAGGCCCATGTGGAAGCCACAGCCCTAGTGGAATGAGCTGTGATTCTTTCAGGAGGCTGCCGTCCGGCAGTCTCATAAGCCAATCTGATGATGCTTTTAAGCCAAAAAGAGAGAGAGGTAGAAGTTGCTTTTTGACCTCTCCTTTTACCAGAATAAACAACAAACAAGGAAGATGTTTGTCTGAAATCCTTTGTAGCCTCTAAATAGAATTTTAGAGCACGAACTACATCCAAATTGTGCAACAAACGTTCCTTCTTTGAAACTGGATTCGGACACAAAGAAGGCACAACTATCTCCTGGTTAATATTTTTGTTAGAAACAACTTTCGGAAGAAAACCAGGTTTAGTACGCAAAACCACCTTATCTGCATGGAACACCAGATAAGGAGGAGAACACTGCAGAGCAGATAATTCTGAAACTCTTCTAGCAGAAGAAATTGCAACCAAAAACAAAACTTTCCAAGATAATAACTTAATATCTACGGAATGTAAGGGTTCAAACGGAACCCCTTGAAGAACTGAAAGAACTAAATTGAGACTCCAAGGAGGAGTCAAAGGTTTGTAAACAGGCTTGATTCTAACCAGAGCCTGAACAAAAGCCTGAACATCTGGCACAGCCGCCAGCTTCTTGTGAAGTAAAACAGATAAAGCAGAAATCTGTCCCTTCAAAGAACTTGCAGATAATCCTTTCTCCAAACCCTCTTGTAGAAAGGATAGAATCTTAGGAATTTTTACCCTGTTCCATGGGAATCCTTTCGATTCGCACCAACAGATATATTTCTTCCATACTTTATGGTAAATTTTCCTAGTTACAGGCTTTCTAGCCTGAATAAGAGTATCAATGACAGAATCTGAGAACCCACGCTTTGATAAAATCAAGCGTTCAATCTCCAAGCAGTCAGTTGGAGTGATGCCAGATTCGGATGTTCGAACGGACCTTGAACAAGAAGGTCCCGTCTCAAAGGTAGCTTCCATGGTGGAGCCGATGACATATTCACCAGGTCTGCATACCAAGTTCTGCGTGGCCACGCAGGAGCTATCAAGATCACCGAAGCCCTCTCTTGATTGATCCTGGCTACCAGCCTGGGAATGAGAGGAAACGGTGGGAACACATAAGCTAGGTTGAAGGTCCAGGGCGCTACTAGTGCATCTACTAGAGTCGCCTTGGGATCCCTGGATCTGGACCCGTAGCAAGGAAACTTGAAGTTCTGACGAGACGCCATCAGATCCATGTCTGGAGTGCCCCATAATTGAGTTATTTGGGCAAAGATTTCCGGATGGAGTTCCCACTCCCCCGGATGAAATGTCGGACGACTCAGAAAATCCGCTTCCCAATTTTCCACTCCTGGGATGTGGATTGCAGACAAGTGGCAGGAGTGAAGCTCCGCCCATTGAATGATTTTGGTCACTTCTTCCATCGCCAGGGAACTCCTTGTTCCCCCCTGATGGTTGATATATGCAACAGTCGTCATGTTGTCTGATTGAAACCTTATGAATTTGGCCTTTGCTAGTTGAGGCCAAGCCTTGAGAGCATTGAATATCGCTCTCAGTTCCAGAATGTTTATCGGGAGAAGAGATTCTTCCCGAGACCATAGACCCTGAGCCTTCAGGTGTTTCCAGACCGCGCCCCAGCCCACCAGGCTGGCGTCGGTCGTTACAATGACCCACTCTGGTCTTCTGAAGCTCATCCCTTGGGACAGGTTGTCCAGGGTCAGCCACCAACGGAGTGAATCTCTGGTCCTCTGATCTACTTGGATCGTCGGGGACAAATCTGTATAATCCCCATTCCACTGTCTGAGCATGCACAGTTGTAATGGTCTTAGATGAATTCGCGCAAAAGGAACTATGTCCGTTGCCGCAACCATCAAACCTATTACTTCCATGCACTGCGCTATGGAAGGAAGAAGAACAGAATGAAGTGCTTGACAAGAGCTTAGAAGTTTTGATTTTCTGGCTTCTGTCAGAAAAATCTTCATTTCCAAGGAGTCTATTATTGTTCCCAAGAAGGGAACTCTTGTTGACGGGAATAGAGAACTTTTTTCTACGTTCACTTTCCACCCGTGAGATCTGAGAAAGGCTAGGACAATGTCCGTATGAGCCTTTGCTTGTGGTAGAGACGACGCTTGAATCAGTATGTCGTCCAAGTAGGGTACTACTGCAATGCCCCTTGGCCTTAGCACCGCTAGAAGGGACCCTAGTACCTTTGTGAAAATTCTTGGAGCAGTGGCTAGTCCGATTGGAAGTGCCACAAACTGGTAATGCTTGTCCAGAAAGGCGAATCTTAGGAACCGATGATGTTCCTTGTGGATAGGAATATGTAGATACGCATCCTTTAAATCCACCGTGGTCATGAATAGACCTTCCTGGATGGTAGGAAGAATTGTCCGAATGGTTTCCATCTTGAACGATGGGACCTTGAGAAATTTGTTTAGGATCTTGAGATCCAAAATTGGCCTTCCTAATGGAACAGGATGAATCACTCCCATTTTTAACAGGTCTTCTACACAATGTAAGAATGCCTGTCTTTTTATTTGGTCTGAAGACAATTAAGACCTGTGGAACCTTCCCCTTGGGGGTAGTACCTTGAATTCCAGGAGATAACCTTGAGAAACTATTTCTAGCGCCCAAGGATCCTGAACATCTCTTGCCCAAGCCTGAGCGAAGAGAGAGAGTCTGCCCCCCACCAGATCCGGTCCCGGATCGGGGGCCAGCATCTCATGCTGTCTTGGTAGCGGTAGCGGGCTTCTTGGCCTGCTTACCTTTGTTCCAGCCTTGCATCGGTCTCCAGGCTGGCTTGTTTTGAGAAGAATTACCCTCTTGCTTAGAGGATGTAGAATTTGAGGCTGGTCCGTTTCTGCGAAAGGGACGAAAATTTGTTTTATTTTTAGCCTTAAAAGACCTATCCTGAGGAAGGGCGTGGCCCTTTCCCCCAGTGATGTCTGAAATAATCTCTTTCAAGTCAGGGCCAAACAGCGTTTTCCCCTTGAAAGGGATGTTAAGCAATCTGTTCTTGGAGGACACATCCGCTGACCAAGACTTCAGCCAAAGCGCTCTGCGCGCCACAATAGCAAAACCTGAATTTTTCCCCGCTAATCTAGCTAATTGCAAAGTGGCGTCTAAGGTAAAAGAGTTAGCCAACTTAAGTGCTTGAACTCTGTCCATAAACTCCTCATAAGAGGATGCTTGATTGAGCGACTTTTCTAGTTCCTCGAACCAGAAACACGCTGCTGTAGTGACAGGAACAATGCATGAAATTGGTTGTAGAAGGTAACCTTGCTGAACAAACATCTTTTTAAGCAAACCCTCTAATTTTTTATCCATAGGATCTTTGAAAGCACAACTATCTTCTATAGGGATAGTGGTGCGTTTGTTTAGAGTAGAAACCGCCCCCTCGACCTTGGGGACTGTCTGCCATAAGTCCTTCCTGGGGTCGACCATAGGAAATAATTTCTTAAATATAGGGGGAGGGACAAAAGGTATGCCGGGCCTTTCCCATTCTTTATTTACAATGTCCGCCACCCGCTTGGGTATAGGAAAAGCTTCGGGGGGCACCGGGACCTCTAGGAACCTGTCCATCTTACATAATTTCTCTGGAATGACCAAATTGTCACAATCATCCAGAGTAGATAACACCTCCTTAAGCAGAGCGCGGAGATGTTCCAATTAAATTTAAATGTAATAACGTCAGGTTCAGCTTGTTGAGAAATTTTTCCTGAATCTGAAATTTCTCCCTCAGACAAAACCTCCCTAGCCCCTTCAGACTGGTGTAAGGGCATGTCAGAACCATTATCATCAGCGTCCTCATGCTCTTCAGTATCTAAAACAGAGCAGTCGCGCTTTCGCTGATAAGTGGGCATTTTGGCTAAAATGTTTTTAATAGAATTATCCATTACAGCCGTTAATTGTTGCATAGTAAGGAAGGATTGGCGTACTAGATTCACTAGGGACCTCCTGAGTGGGCAAGACTGGTGTAGACATAGAAGGAGATGATGCAGTACCATGCTTACTCCCCTCACTTAAGGAATCATTTTGGGCAACATTATTATCAGTGGCATCATTGTCCCTACTTTGTTTGTCACATTCCACACATATATTTAAATGGAGAGGAACCTTGGCTTCCGAACATACAGAACATCGTCTATCTGATAGTTCAGACATGTTAATAGGCATAAACTTGATAACAAAGCACAAAAAACGTTTTAAAATAAAACCGTTACTGTCTCTTTAAATTTTAAACTGAACACACTTTTTTACTGAATATACGCAAAAGTATGAAGGAAATGTTCAAAATTCACCAAAATTTCACCACAGTGTCATAAAGCCTTAAAAGTATTGCACACCAAATTTGAAAGCTTTAACTCTTAAAATAACGGAACCGGAGCCGTTTTTACATTTAACCCCTATACAGTCCCTGGTATCTGCTTTGCTGAGACCCAACCAAGCCCAGAGGGGAATACGATACCAAATGACGCCTTCAATAAGCTTTTTCAGTGGATCTGAGCTCCTCACACATGCATCTGCATGCCTTGCTTCTCAAAAACAACTGCGCATTAGTGGCGCGAAAATGAGGCTCTGCCTATGACTAGAAAAGGCCCCCAGTGAAAAAGGTGTCCAATACAGTGCCTGCCGTTTTTTTTAATAAAATGCCCAAGATTAAAATAACTCTCCAAAGTTATAAACCATTAAATATGCTTATAAAGTAATCGTTTTGGCCCAGAAAAATGTCTACCAGTCTTTAAAGCCCTTGTGAAGCCCTTTTATTCTTATATTGAAAATTAAGAAAATGGCTTACCGGATCCCATAGGAAAAATGACAGCTTCCAGCATTACCAAGTCTTGTTAGAAATGTGTCATACCTCAAGCAGCCAAAGTCTGCTCACTGTTTCCCCCAACTGAAGTTAATTCCTCTCAACAGTCCTGTGTGGAAACAGCCATCGATTTTAGTAACGGTTGCTAAAATCATTTTCCTCTTACAAACAGAAATCTTCATCTCTTTTCTGTTTCAGAGTAAATAGTACATACCAGCACTATTTTAAAATAACATACTCTTGATAGAAGAATAAAAACTACATTTAAACACCAAAAAACTCTGAGCCATCTCCGTGGAGATGTTGCCTGTGCAACGGCAAAGAGAATGACTGGGGAAGGCGGAGCCTAGGAGGGATCATGTGACCAGCTTTGCTGGGCTCTTTGCCATTTCCTGTTGGGGAAGAGAATATCCCACAAGTAAGGATGACGCCGTGGACCGGACACACCTATGTTGGAGAAAAAAATAGTGTAGATGAGGGAATTACATTACAACAGGCTTTACCCACAGTCGCTTGGGTAATGTCAGTTTTACAAGGGAAAACCTAGGATTACCTGGATTTCTGAATTTACCCGCAACACATATATATAGTATATATCAATCAAGAAGATATGCAACATTTAAAAACAAAATAAGTCTGAAGTCTATGATCTGCTCACCTTTCCTCCTGCTTGTCCACGTACAGCAAAGCAGAAGAGAGTAGAAGGTTTTGAGTTCTTTTCTATCTTGAATTCGGCAAATGCGGCAGCATGACCCTCTATTGGCTGGGACACCTTCCTGTCCACAGAGTAGAGCTGCATTGCACCAACCACACGATTTTGCTGAACAGATGAAAGAATCAAAAGGGATAAAACATAAAATATCCACTATGATGTAATTGTACTGCTGGTTTTAATCATGAAACAAACTGAGAAAACCCCACAACGTAAAATTGTTTTTAAAACTCATTCAACAAGAGCAGATTAACTTAACATCTGCAGATAAAAAATTTTTTATAGGATTTCTACAGTAGTATGTAATCCAAATGAGGTTCTCAAGCAACAATATGTGCCTAGGTCGGTGAAAGGTCTACTAAAACCACAGTGCACATACTCTCTAAACAAAAGGACATGAAAATAATAATAGTAATATAATGATGTTTTGTATGAAGAACGGTTAAGCTGTTTAAAGTGGCAGCAACAGTAAGTACAACTAATACAAAGGTATCTACTGTGCATAGGCTAAAACAGACCGCTCCCACAGAAAAAAAATTAGCACAGCAATAACCATTTTTAAGAAACAAAGCACATTACTTTTTTTAGATGGAACAAAGACAATGTTTGAGTATCATTTTCTATTAATAAACGTCTTGGCTATGTGGTTAATTACTATTCTTTTTAACTGAATATAAAATTACCTGAGCTGAGATACCAATGAGAAGAAGCCACTTCTGCTGCTCATCTGTCCTGTAGTTGATTATCTGACAACCTGCCAGGCTTGCATGGCGGTCAAACATTTTCTGAGGTTGGGAGTCACCTTCCATGCTCCAGTGGTAGACAGCAGTCTCTGTAACCAGGGCCACCGTGTTGACAGATATCCACTTCCAGAAGATAACTTCCTCTGCCATGGTGTGAGCCTTTACTTTGCTCTTCATCTCAATATTAAAGATTTGTAGGGTTTTTCCAGCTGAGATGTGAAGAAAACAAAATGAGGAATCATTCCAGTAGCAAGCAAATTAATATTTTGGCTACCTAGTAATGTAATTTCAATTAGAAACTTCCATTTCACCCCTTATTTAGATTTTAGTGAAATATGCATAACTACATGAATCTTTTTAGCATTGATCTTCATAGCAAGAAGGAAATAAAATTATGCTTTTAAAAGCACACTTCCACATACAATTAGAATGTGGTAATTACTTAATGTCTTCCTATCTGAAAGTACTAAAAGGAAACCATAATTCTGCATCAAGAAGAGTGAGATTATAACAGTATTTGGTTACCTACATAAAAATATAATTTATGCTTAACTGACTAATTTATTTCATGGTGGTGAGAGTCAACGGTGCATTACTCCTGGGAATTATACTCCTGGCCACTAGGAGGAGGCAAAGATCCCAAAACTACAAGAGCCCTTAAAAGCCCTTCCAACTTACTGGAAACTACAACCCCCACACTTAAATACATATGAAACTCAATTTATTTTCTTTCATGTTTCAGATAGCATGTAATTTTAAGCAACTTTCTGATTCACTCCTATAATCAATTTTTATTTGTTCTCTTGGTATCTTTATTTGGGCCAGTTCCAGAGCTTACTTTCCTGCTTTTTCAAATAAAGATACCAAGAGAACAAAGAAAAATTAAAAAATAGGAGTAAATCAGAAAGTTGCATGCCCTATCTAAATCATAAAAGAAAATTGGGTTTCATATTCCTTTAACTGATCGGCACCCATTTATATATATAACGTAAAACCAAAAGGAAGAGGCTAGGGACTGGTCCCTGTGGCAGGCCTACAACTAACTCCCATAGAGTGATCTTGTGCCACTACCCATACTCCAAAGACATTCCTCAGTGTAGACTGTAGTTCTTTGGAGGGAAAAACTGGGCCTCAAATCGGTCTGAGAACCCTACTCATAAACACCAGGAAGACCTTTCCTTCTTCATCTTCCTCCTGAGAAGGCAGAGACAAGACTAGTTTCCAGTAAGGTTGGAGGGGATTTAAGGGAGTATAATTCACAGGAGTAATGGATCATGGACTCTCACCACTTATGAAAGAAAACATGGTTTCAAGTAGCAAAATGAAACTGAAAACTATAATATTATAATTCTAGTTAAATAAAACTATTTACATTGTTATTATTAAGGTAATGATTATAATGTTCTCCTCAGGACCTTTTTAGCGGGTGCACCACCCAGATGATTTTACCAACCACCATATTTAGCCAATATTAGGAGACAATTAGCTAATATTTTGCATAAATTATCATTAAAGTACAAATTGCATAATTAAACATATACATTTATTTGAGTAGCTGAAAATTATATAATATTAGATAATATTACACTGCCCCCCACCCAGCTACTTTTTTAATGCTGCCTGGCAGGCAAAATGTTCTGAGGCGAACACAGAATTATTTTTCTCCTTCCAACAAAGTACAGCTAAAAAGCTTATCAAAGGAATGATTAGCCTATTTAACTGAAGATAGTTTACCTGTATCTATGTATGTCTAATGTTATATAACTAAATCAGTCTTTTTTTTTATACAACTGGAAAATAATCTGAAACATTCTAAAAATGAAACCTTTACATAGAAAACCATGATTTAAATTTATTCTTACCGACTAGTGATTAAATTGTGATTTACATTAAATCCACCCACTTAGAAACTAATAATACAATTACCACCAAGAGAACTGTGTATACCAAATATGTTTTGTGTTGAGAGGGACACTAAACACTGATTCTAGGAAGCTTCTACCTCTCCAAGTGGGTAAAAAAAAATAAAAAAATTATAACCAGTTCTTAAAGGCATACTAAACCCAATTTTTTTTTATTTCATGATTCAGATAGAGCAGGCAATTTTAAGCAGTTTTCTTATTTACTTCTATTATCAATTTTTCTTCGTTCTCTTGGGATCTTTATTTGAAAAAGCAGGAATAAAAGCTTTGGAGCCAGCCTATTTTAGGTTGAGAACCTGGGTTGCACTTGCTGAATGGATGGCTAAATGCAGGCACCAATCAGCAAGCCCTATCCATGTTACTGAACAAAAAATAGGCCAGCTCCAAAGCTTTCATTCCTGCCTTTTTAAATAAAGATAGCAAGAGAACGAAGAAAAATTGATAATAGGAGAAATTAGAAAGTTGCTTACAATTGCATGCTCTGTCCGAATCATGAAGGAAAACAAATTTGGGTTTACTATCCCTTTAACAATGTATTCAGGTGCCATCACGTAACAAATGTAAATATTACAGGATCTAAGAATTTGTCAGATCCTGTACTATTATATCTAGTCTATAAGAAACCCCATGAAAGCCTATGCAGTAGGTTTGACAAAATAATGGTATTCTTCTTATCTTTCAGAATTTCACAAACCTGGCAACATTTCTTTTTATAGCCATACAGATTTATATGGGGTTAGGTTCCTACCTTAAATAGCTTATTTTGGAGAAAAAAAAAAGTCTAGCTAACATGCTTCCTTATTTAATCAGCAGGAATAAGCTTTTTCACATTCTTTTCATGTTTTCACTGTTGAGTGTTGCCAAAGGTGATCCAAAAATGAAACACTACACATTAAAATGTAATTTGGCTCTTGACCATATCATGTGAAGCTTCTAGACGCATAAGGAGCTAATCTCCCCACCCACACTATGCTACATTAAAAAGCTTTCCGCTAAGCGTTTACAATGGAATTTGGCCTGGCCCCAGCTAACAGCAAGCACTGAATAGACGCGGACCAGGATCAGCAAAGAAACTTGTCTGCTTCAGTTCTCACCTGCTGTGTCTGAGTTGACACAAGATCCTGAAAAACACTCATTTCCTATTCTGCAATATTCTACACTAAATCACTGTTCTTCAAATACAGTCCTCAGGACTCTTTTTCAAGCAAGACTTTCAGGGTATCTGAGCCAGTGATATAATTAGCAGCTCAGTAACTGCGATAATTAAGCAATTTCATCAAAGGTAACACTAAAAGTGTGATATGTCAGTGGGCCTAAGGACTGGAATTATAGAACTCTTGTATTGAAGGACCTACCAACAACTATAAAACTGATGTGCATTTTTTTTTTTTTTTTTTTTTTAAAGGATCGGTTACAGCACTATTCACTGTAACTTTGCTAAATTCTGCATCTCATGCATTCAGCTAACACCTAATACATAATTATTTTAAAAACCATTACACATACATTCCTGTATAAATCAACCCAAAAGGCTCAACATAAATGTGGTATTATGAACAATTAAAAGGTAAATGGTCCTTGGGGCCATAAATTAGAAATAATATCCCTTATAAAGAACAGCTGAATAAGAAGGTGATGAAGAGGTCTCTGATCAAGGATGGATAAACAGACAGAAAGGGGACATAGAAGGGACCAGGTGGGTTCTGTATTCTATTGTTTCTCTAACAATCTAACTTTATTTTACCCTTGTCTGTTATTTGTTCAGAATAGAGTTTGCACATCATGTACTAGTTAGCAACAGAAATCTCACTACGTATAAACCATCACAGCTGAAAGCTGGCAGCACATACTTACTCCACCCAGGCAGTTATGACTAGTGATCCATGGGTGGGAACAGTGGATGAGAACACAATCCAAAGCTTTGCAGAGCCCATTGAAGAAGAAAAAAACTTGCAGAAATAGAATAAGTGCCACCAGGAGACGTGAAACGCGTCAGCCTTCTGCTGCCTTACTCTTCCTGCCATGTCTGTTTGAAGTTTTAAAGAGTTGGAAATAAAAGCCTTTGCTTAAACACTGTTGCAGTGCCCGCTTTATTGGATGTGGGATCAAAATAAACCAGTGCAACATTTCAAGGCAAATATCTCATAGAACATCGGTAGCTTTGTAGGAAAGACTATCATATAAATTGATCACAAAAAAGTTGACCACAGGGAAAATTAAAAAAAGCAAACTAAAACATACATAAATGATCATTTATAGATGTAGGATAGTAAGGGTTTCAACAGCCACATTTGAAATTAGTTTAATCTTGCTACATTACATACCCGTAATATCACGTTATCATTGCACCCACAAGCAGGGCAGCCAACACGCATATTATTTTACTTAAATCCAGACAGGTTAAAGTGACATAAACCAAAAGTTTTTTTTCTTTCATGATTCAGATACAGCATGCAATTTTAAGCAAATTTCCAATTTACTTCTAATTTGTTTTGTTCTTCTGGTAACTCTTGTTGAAAAGCATACCTAGGTAGGCTTAGGAGCAGCAACGCACTACTGTGAGCTAGCCGCTGATTAGTGACAGCACATATATGCCTCGCCATTGGCTCACACAATGTGGCTAGTTCCTAGTAGTGTTGCTGTTCCTTCAACAAAGAATACTAAGAGAATGAAGCAAACTTGACAATAGAAGTAGATCAGAAAGTTGTTTAAAATTGTATGCGCAATCTGAATCACGAAAGAAGATTTTTTTAGGTTGCATTTCCCTAAAAAAAATTAAACCATCACTGTGAAAAAAATATCACTGTGATAGATAAAAATCAATTTCTGAACTATGAATGAAAAAAGAAATAGACAGTGATCATTGTTTGAGAAATTACAAAATTAGGGTAACATATGAAGCATTTTCTGAATCTATACACTAGCACTTAATCATTAAAGATCACAAATGGCAGGGACATATGCTAGCTATCTATTAAGTGTAAAATAGACGCTTGTGTATATAGCAGAAATAAGAAAATGTATGCTTACCTGATAAATGTATTTATTTCCGGACATGGAGAGTTCACAGCATCATTCCAATTACTAGTGGGATATTGAACTCCTGGCCAGCAGGAGGAGGCAGAGCACACCAGCAAAGCTGTTAAGTGTAACTACCTTACCCATAGCCCCCAGTCATTCAGTCGAAGGAAATGGAAAAAAGGAAGAAACACAAGGGTGAAAAGGTGCATGAGGTTTACTCAAACCAAATGCTGAATTAAAAAAGGGCGGGGTCGTGGACTCTACATGTCCGAAAAGAAAGAAATTTATCAGGTAAGCATAAATTTTGTTTTCTTTCCTATGACACAGAGTCCACAACGTCATTCCAATTATTACTGGGAACAAATACCCAAGCTAGAGGACACGGAATGAACAGGGAGGGAGAAAAAGGCACTCCTTGAAGAACCCTCAGCCGAGGCAAAAGTATAAAATTTGTAGAATTTGGGAAAAAAGTATGCAGAGAGAACCGTGTTGCCGCCTTGCAAATCTGTTCCACAGAAGCTTCATTTTTGAAAGCCCAAGAAGAGGAGACAGCCCTAGTGGAATGAGCCGTAATTCTCTCAGGAGGCTACTGTCCAACAGTCTCATAGGCCAAACGAATCAAACTTCTCAACCATAAAGGCAGAGAAGTAGAAGTGGCCTTCTGACCCTTATGATTTCAAGAGAAAACAACAAACAGGGCAGAAGATTGCCTAAAATCTTTAATAGCTTGTAAGTAAAATTTTAGAGCCCGCACAACATCCAAGTTATGCAAAAGACGTTCCTTTTGAGAAGAAGAAATAGGACAAAAAGGAAGGAACAACAATTTCCTGATTAATTTGTATACAAATTTGAAAGAAAGAAAAGAGTGACGGCAATCCTCATTGAGGTTTCACCCAGTTAGAGACAGAGAATTCAGCACACTTTTAAAATCTTAAACCAACACCTGGTTATGTTTATTTTTTCATTAGTGCACACAAACTAAAACTTATTATAATTAATTTATCACAATATTTCCAAAAAAACTTATATGTGAATCACAGACAAGGTATCTTGTCAAAGGTATACAGTGAGTTCATACTGATCAAAATGCAGCTCAGGTGCACTGTCTTGTAAGTAAATGGGGGTTAGTATGTCCAGAGTAAAGCTTTCAAGCATACATGCAAAAAAAAAAGCGTTGTTATTGTCCATCCATGCATTAAGCATCAAAAAGCCAGCTTTTAGCTCATTAAGCAGTAGTGTTAGGTTTTTTGGTAGTTAAAGACAATGGACAGTCCCTTAATATAATTGCAACTAAGACGATTCAGAGACTTACGTGTGTGCATAAAGGAACAGCATGAGAGTCAAAATAGATTAATTCCTCAAATATTGGTTATTTTAACAGAGGCCACAAACTGAATCAGAGTAAAGGATTTACCTTGGCGTCCCTTTTGGTTTGTGCAAGAGCCATGGCTTGTTGCCTTCCTTCCGACCTTCATCTGAGGGATGCTTACCAGAAAGATTCAATGTAGCATCCGCCGCATCTCAGATTTTATTGCCACCAGGGAGTATCGGCTTGTTCCATCCTGAACTCGGTCACTCTGTCAACTATTAGCGGAGTAGTCCTTTCCTCACAGTGTAGTTGCCGGGGCACAGGCCGCACTCTAGGCTTGCTGTGGGTCAGCTGATAAACACACAGTGCTCCTTGGATACACTGCTTCCTTAGACAGGGTCCTGTGATCCGAAAATTGCCTGCGCGCCTTTCACCCATAATCCTTAGTGTGAAAGTTTGGACTTCATCAGGGCTCACTTTCACGCTAAGGATTGTGTGTTTGAATCATCTTAGTTGCAATTATATTAAGGGACTGTCTGTTGTCTTTAACTACCGCAAAGCCTTACACTAAGTTCTGCTTAATAAGCTAAAAGCTGGCTTTTTGATGCTTAATGCATGGATGGACAATTACAACTCTGTTTTTGATAAGCTTATTTTTGCATGCATAAAAGCTTTACTCTGGACATAACCCCCATTTAATTACAAGACTGTGCACCTGAGCTGCATTTTGATCAGTATGAACTCACTGTATACCTTGTCAGGATACTTTGTCTGTGATTCACATATACTGTTTTAGGAAATATTGTGATCTATTAATTATAATAAGTTTTAGTTTGCGTGCACTAATGACAAAACATAACCAGGTGTTGGTTTTAAATTTTAAAAGTGTGACGATTCCCCTGTCTCTAACTGGATGAAACCTCAATGAGGATTGCCTTCTATCTATTCTTTCTTTCAAATTTGTATACAAATACTTTTTTAAAGGGTCTGCACCTCCTCTTACCTGAGGGAGAAAAATATATTTAAAAAAAAAAAAAAATATTCAGCCTAAAAGCAGATACTGATGGTGTTCCCTGTGAATAGGAATGTGAAGGTATGCGTCCTTCAGGTCTATGGTCATCAAACTGACCTTCCTGTACCAAAGGAAGAATGGAACGAATAGTTTCCATCTTGAAGGACGGGACCCTGAGGAATTTCTTAAAACTTGTGGATCTAGAATGGGCCAAAAAGTTCCCTCCTTTTTGGTAACCACAAATAGATTTGAATAGAATCCTAGACCCTGTTCTGCTAGAGGGACAGGAACAATAACTCCCAGAGAGTATAGGTCTTTTACACAATTTAAGAAAGCTTCCTTCTTTATTTGGTTTGAGAATAGTCGACAGGAGAAATCTGCCCCTTGGATGGCAAGACTAGAATCCCATTCTGTAACCCTGTGATACTATGTCCACCGCCCAAGGGTCTGGGACATCTCGTATCCAGGCTTGATGAAAAAGAGAGAACGCCTGCCCCCTACCTGATCCACACATCGGGGGCGGAACCTTCATGCTGATTTAGAGTCAGCAGAGGGCTTCTTGTTTTGTTTTCCTTTACTCCAGAGCTGGTTGGATTTGCAAGAAGATCTGGGTTGATCAGGTTTGGAAGAGGACGACTTTGGTCCCTCAAAGTTACGAAAGGAACGAAATTTAGAGGTCTGACAACCTTTAGGTCTATTCTTCTTGTCCTGAGGTAGGAAAGTCCCTTTCTACCTGTAATCAATTAAATGATCTCTGCCAGACCAGGTCCAAACAGAATCTTTCCCTTGTAAGGTAAAGCCAAAAGCTTGCCTTAGAAGAGACATCAGCCAACCAAGATTTTAACCACAGAGCCCTGCAAGCTAGTACCGTGAAGCTAGACATCCTAGCTCCCAGACGAATTATCTGCATATTGGCATCACAGATAAAATGTATTGGTCAATTTGAGAGCTTTGATTTTATCTTGGATCTCTTCTACTGTAGTTTCCTGTGTAATAAGATCAGACAAAGCATCGCACTAATAAGATGCAGCTCCTGCAACCGTGGCAATACTCGCTGCTGGTTGCCACTGTAACCTTTGATGAATATACATCCTTTTAAAGTAAGCCTCTAGCTACTTGTCCACTGTGTCTTTAAAAGAGCAACTATCCTCAATAGGAATGGTGGTTCTCTTTGCAAGAGTAGAAATAGCCCCTTCTACTTTAGGAACGGTGTGCCATGAGTTACGAATGGAGTCCGCAACAGGAAACATCTTCTTAAAAACAGGGGAAGGGGTAAATGGAACCCCTGGCTAATCTCATTCCTGAGCGATAATTTCAGACATCTTCCTTGGGTATAGGAAAACCCTCCTCAGAAGATAGGGAATCAGACTATCTAATTTAGAAGACTTTGTGGGGTTAACAGCAACCGAAGATTCAGTCATCTAAGGTAGCTAGGACCTCCTTCAATAGTAACCGGAGGTGTTCAAGCTTAAATCTAAAATTAACCTCTTCATATTCTGAAGATTTCTCTGCTAAAGTGTCAGAATCTGAGATCTCGCCATCAGAAGCTACTGAAGTATTCTGCTCATCAGACTTCTGATCAAAGGTTGCTAAAGCAGTCCTAGAATCAGAAACTTTAGTATCAAATGTCTAGAATTTCTCTTACGCTTAACCAATGCAGGGAAAGCCTACAAGGCTGCAGCTACTGCAGAAGAAATCTGAGCGTCAAAATCCGCAGGTAAACACCCCCAGGTGGATGAGAGGACACAGATTGCACAGTATGAGAAACAATTAAGGCTTGGGACGTCTGAGGAGAAAGCGGAGGCATATCATGCACAGCAGAATCCTGAGAGACACTTGGCTGAGAAGAGAGATTTCTTTTCTTTACATTTTCAAAGTCTTTGCTAAACAGGCAGAACAAAACAGCATAGGCAGGGCAATCTGGTTATCTAAGCAAAGTAAACATCTATCGAGATAGATTGATCCTAATCTGGGTCCAAATTCTGGATAAAGGTCCATCAAGTAATGTTGAATTATAGTGATTCTTACTGTAGAATAAACACTTAATGCTTCAGAGGATTATTTTAAATCATCAGGCACAAAAATAAAGGAAATATTAAATAACGCCTTAATAAAACTACCTCAGATGCCTGAGGCTCCTACCAATCAGAAGAATGTCCCACTAGTAATTTGTCTCTGAAAAACTCCTGATCGCTGAAAAACAGAAGCCGACTTCACAAAAGACCAGACAGGACAAAAGACAGCTGATCAAACTGTATAACCGCTACGCTCTGTAAAAGCGGATGTGCGGTCTACACGTGATTGGGTCACAGAATGTCAGTTTTTACTGCACTCTAAAAAGAGCGAAAAAACTGCATTTTGAAAAACGGCTTATATTTATAAGACCATGAAACTGACCAGGTGTAAAAAACTGAGCGGCAATCTCCACTACTCCCGGTAGCCCAGTAAAACCAATAATCCTCTACCCCAGAAACGTAATAAAAATAAAGGTGACTGTTACGGTTGCCTCCAGGCTGGCTGGAAGTTGGACCGTAGAAAAGGATGCTCCTAGCGCTCACCAAAGGATCATCAGCACCGTAGTCAGCAATCCCTGTAGTGATATAAGCTGTCCCCTACAAACATGAGTCAAAGCTGCAAGTTAGAGGGTCAGAATAGGTCTGATGTGCTGGAGCACACAGTCTGCTTTTTATTGAGGTTACATGCAAACAGGACACTCTCAGGGGGAGGCATAAAATCCCCCATCACACATTTGATATTAGATAGAGAGACACTCCCTTTGACAGGCCACAACATTACTTCAGCAGATAACAAGTTACACACAATAAAACAATGCAGTCCACCTTATCACTAGCAGTCTGATTAGACAATGGTAAGGTTTATCACTAAACCTAATTAGAGCTGATCCCAGCAAACTTGTATTTAGAATTGAACAAAATTAACTCTTAATGGCACACAATGAAACTGAACCAAGTGGGAGAAAGCCAGGGACAAGTCATTTCACAGGTCTGGGGACATAGTCTTAAAGGGGCATTGTTCACCAAAGTCACAATATGTCCCCAGACGGTTCTTAAAGGGCCATACACACCCAATAAAAGTTAATATACTCTCAGGGGCACAATCTTCCAGGGGCCATAGTCATGAGGAAGGAGGCTGGCAAATAGGCTTCTCCAAAATCCAGGGAAGCAGGGCAATTTTCCATTTAAAGGGCCAGTTACAAATAGCAGTTTGTAACATATCTCCCCTTTTGGAGGGAGACTAACCAGGCACCTGACCTTCTGTCGGTCAGTGCCTAAGTTAGTCTCGTAACCCACCCACAAATAAACATTAGCAGCAAAGTAGCCCCCCCACAATAAGTAGTACTGGCCTGTAGGTTCCAGGTTGTAGGATGAAAGTGTAGCATCCTCGGCCTTCCTGGCGCAGCTGTGCAAATAG
This sequence comes from Bombina bombina, assembly GCF_027579735.1. Classification (NCBI taxonomy): domain Eukaryota; kingdom Metazoa; phylum Chordata; class Amphibia; order Anura; family Bombinatoridae; genus Bombina; species Bombina bombina. The sequence goes on along the minus strand of NC_069500.1, from coordinate 420,101,758 downwards.
CTGGTGGTACTTGGGGGGCAGAGGCCAGCGGCACTCGGCCCTAGTGCCAGCTCTTCTGCTGGGGTGAGGGGTTTGCAGGCCAGTCCTGTAACAAGGGGGTCTGTAGGGCAGAGGCCAGCAGCGCTCTGTCCTGATGCCAGCTCTTCTGCTGGGGTGAGGGGTTTGCAGGCCAGCCCTGTAACAAGGGGGTCTGTAGGGCAGAGGCCAGCAGCGCTCTGTCCTAATGCCAGCTCTTCTGCTGGGGGCATTGGGGCATAGTCCTGCCCGGTGGCAAAGGGAACGTGGGGGTCAGTGGGGGTTAACATCTCCACTGTTAACCCTGGGCCCAAGTAAGGAGTTAGCTGGAGAATGGAGACTGGGCTCCCAATCCACTGCATCTCACTCTGCTGATGGGGGACAGGAGCAACTGTCTCTGCCCCCTGTGCTGTAAGTGCAGAGACCACGGTCCCATCTGCACGGTTGTGGGACTTACCGTCTCCCCCTGGTGCATTAAGCTGCCGCTGGGGAGAGGGGGTTACAAGCTCCTCTCCCATACATACTTCCAGCCGCTGGGGAATGGAGTCTGGGCTCCCAATTCCCTGCATATTCCTCTGCTGCTGGGGGACAGGACCAACTGTCTCTGCCCCCTGTAACTCAGCCTGCCGCTGGGGAATGGAGTCTGGGCTCCCAATTCCCTGCAATTCACTCTGCTGCTGGGGGACAGGAGCAACTGTCTCTGCCCCCTGTAACTCATTTTCTCGCTGGAGAGCAGGTGTCCATACCCCCAAACTCCACAGTTGGCGCTCAAAGGCTCGTGCCGCTTCGTTCTCAGTAGCCAATTTTCGGATGATTCGACTGACTACCTCCTGCGCAGGGTCTGGACCATATCGGACTAGCCGCCTCATTACCTCTGGAACGAAATCAGCGCCCTCATAGCGAAGGATCAGGTTGAGGTGCTCTTCACAGGGTTCTGACCAGTGTCTTGTCAGCTCCATGCTGCTGTAGGTAGGGACGCTGCGCAGTGGCTAGCGTTGCCCTCAATAACTCTCCTACGATAACAGTGCTGTTGGGGTGCTGCTCCTTGCGCTAGGACGCCATCCCACCGCTGCCGCCAAATGTTACGGTTGCCTCCAGGCTGGCATGGAAGTTGGACCGTAGAAAAGGATGCTCCTAGCGCTCACCAAAGGATCATCAGCACCGTAGTCAGCAATCCCTGCCTGCTTTTTATTGAGGTTACATGCAAACAGGACACTCTCAGGGGGAGGCATAAAATCCCCCATCACACATTTGATATTAGATAGAGAGACACTCCCTTTGACAGGCCACAACATTACTTCAGCACATAAGTTACACACATTAAAACAATGCAGTCCACCTTATCACTAGCAGTCTGATTAGACAATGGTAAGGTTTATCACTAAACCTAATTAGAGCTGATCCCAGCAAACTTGTATTTAGAATTGAACAAAATTAACTCTTAATGGCACACAATGAAACTGAACCAAGTGGGAGAAAGCCAGGGACAAGTCATTTCACAGGTCTGGGGACATAGTCTAGAAGGGGCATTGTTCACCAAAGTCACAATATGTCCCCAGACGGTTCTTAAAGGGCCATACACACCCAATAAAAGTTAATATACTCTCAGGGGCACAATCTTCCAGGGGCCATAGTCATGAGGAAGGAGGCGGGCAAATAGGCTTCTCCAAAATCCAGGGAAGCAGGGCAATTTTCCATTTAAAGGGCCAGTTACAAATAGCAGTTTGTAACAGTGACCAATAAAGAATCCCTTATTAATAAACCTTTATAACTCCCTTGACAATAGTAAAGGCCCATAGCTCATACTATGAATTTAAGTGCCATGTCCTAAATATGAATCATTAATTAATAAGGAGTATTAAGTCCCAAATGAAGGATCTGAAAGATTAACCTCCTAAGTGCTGGTATCCTTCTGTACCTAGAAGGCAAATGCACTTACCTTAGATCCAAATGCATGATAAATGCTGGTCCTTATGTGTGGCAGGCGTCTTAGTCGCTGTCATAGAACTCTTGGAAACGAAAGAACAGAGTAACCAACTCTGGCTTTCTGCAATGGGGTAGCAAGTGTTAAAAGTAAAGCAAGGACTTCCTCACCGCCTTTTAACTGCTAAAAGCCACCACCTTCTTTTACTCAAGAGATTGACGTGGACACAGCTAGACCCCAATCCTTGCTTGCAGGGAAAAGTACCCATAAAAGGATTAAATTCTTCACACACAAACTTTGCACAACCTCCATTGACAGAGGGAAAGGGAATGACTGGGGGTTATGGGTAAGGCAAGTTACACTTAACAGCTTTACTGCGGTGCTCTTTGCCTCCTCCTGCTGGCCAGGAGTTGAATACCCCACTAGTAATTGGAATGACATTGTGGACTATCCATGTCATAGGAAAGAAATATAGATTTTTGACAACTTGATAAACACAAGTTGTTTGAACATCATAACATTGTATTTGGGAACCACTGTTTATTATTGTTGTGTTACGTGTAAACAATGTATTGATAATTAAAAAGGACATTAAACCCAAAAAACTTATTTGTGATTCAGATAGAGGATACAATTTTAAACAACTTTCCAATGTACTTTTAACTAATTTGGTTCATTCTTCTTTGTTGAAGAAATAGCAATGCACATGGGAGAGCCAATCACACATGGCATCTATGTGCAGCCACCAATCAGCAGCTACTGAGCCTATCTAGATATTATTTTCAGAAAGATGGGGTGTGTTAGGAGCGCCTAGTCAAAGGCTAGGTCTAAATATAGGGTGTGGACTAAAAGTGTCAGTATTGTACACTATGAGGATCCTACAGTGGTGTAATAATGGATCTTTAAATTATACAATTTAACAAGTTTAATATCACATATAATAACAGCAGAAAATCACAGGTTAAAAAAGCATACAAGTATATGGATCCATGATACTTAATAAAAACAATTACAATAAAAATAATCCAACAATGGCATTAATATTGATGCAAGGACAATTAAAAAAGTAAAAACAGTAAAGCAATACGAATAAAATACAATAATAGGTGGCTGTGTGCGATGTCTAGTAAAAATCAATGAGATATACCAGTGGAAATTATGTATCAAAAACATGTATAAAAACATATAGAAAAAATACAATAGAATGAAAGTCCTGTGGAAAATGCAATAAGATAGATGGTCGTGAATCCGGTGAAAAAAGTATTGTGGGAATGTCAATAAAAAAATATATATGTGTCAAAAATCCAAAAAAACAATATAAACAATCTATATAAGTTGATTAGAATATCCTCGTGATCCAAATGTCAATCCAAAAGCATGTATGTAAATCCAAAATTGTGATAATAATAAAAAGTGTTCCAACAGTGAAAAATCCAATAAAAACAAAGCAAAAATGTCGTATATCAGAAAGTCAAAAACAGTGAACGCTGGTTAATAAAAATATATGCAAACTTCATAAAAAATAGGCTTCATAAAAATATATAAAAAACAAAAAAACAAAAACAAATCCTGTGAAAAAAATATAGAAAATCCAATCCCTGTGAAAAAAGAAAAAATACAACATAGAGCAGTATTGTTTAAAATATGCTTGCAATTATAGGAATAAAACTCACCATATATGCCAACGCGTTTCGGCCCACCAATAGGGCCTTTTTCAAGACTGATATATGCAGGCCCATTTATCAAGCTCCGTATGGAACTTGAAGGGCCGTGTTTCTGGCGAGTCTTCAGACTCGCCAGAAACACAAGTTATGAAGCAGCGGTCTAAAGACCGCTGCTTCATAACCCTGTCCGCCTGCTCTGAGCAGGCGGACAGGAACCTGCCGGAAATCAACCCGATCGAATACGATCGGGTTGATTGACAGCTCCCTGCTGGCGGCCGATTGGCCGCGAGTCAGCAGGGGGCCGGCGTTGCACCAGCAGCTCTTGTGAGCTGCTGGTGCAATGTTAAATGTGGAGAGCGTATTGCTCTCCGCATTTAGCGAGGTCTTGCGGACCTGATCCGCAGTGTCGGATCAGGTCCGCAAGCCCTTTGATAAATGGGCCCCCTGGTTGGTGAGAAAGCTTGTTATATACCTGTTTGGATTAAAAAATTGCGCCAAAAAATTACCTTTTGAACCGGAAGTAGAATTCAACCGGATGTGGGGAATATTTGGTGTTAATGGGATTAGCTATACCCCTTTACGATATTAAAATAATAAAATAATTTGTTTGGCCCATCTTGCCATATTATAGTAGTGGTGAACTTATAATGCCATCATATATGAGTATTTCTGTAAGGCTGAATATGTATCTTAATGCCTGTAACATTGTTAGTTACCTTGTTACGCTGAAAACCGGATATCCGGTTCCGCCGCTAAACCGGAAGTTGATGGAAACCGGATGTTGACGAAACCGGAAGTTGACGAAAACCGGAAGTCGGTATATTTCGTCAAAACCGGAACAGACCTATGAGGGGGTAAACATGTGTCTGGTATAGTAATCAGTGCACATCTATTATATTGGGAACAAAACGGGATAGGTATATTGTGGCTCTTGTTGCTATTGATTAATTAGTATACTTCATTGGATATTAGTAATTGTGGTACTGAATAAAAACGTTTTAAAATTGATCATTAATCCTTCTTATAAAATATGGAACTGTAATCCTCCACCTGGTATTGTAGATAAATCTCTTCCCGTGAGCCTATGATATAGTATTTGTGTCTTGTGTATAGTCCTATTAGAAAATAATAGGACCTAGATATCAATTTTATATAAGGGTTCTATAGGTATAAATCTTATACATAACTTGAAGTGTGGATAGGTCATTCTAATTATGACCTGTCTGTTAATGTATAACTATTATCTGTTCATACAGTATTCACGATAAAGATTTTAGTAAATCCAGACTGCTAGACAGTAATAAATTGATCAATATAATATAGTTATGAAAACATTAGCTCCAAAAATGACAAGAATAGGGGGATTATGCCTCCTGACCATTCATCGGATGGGAATAATTATTCTAAAAGGAGGTCTGTATATACTTTAGTATTATATACTGGGAAAATTATTAAGACCTTAGACTGAACTTCTGGTTAGTTTATGAGGATAGGGGGAATAACCTCTTCATATTAATGTCCGTGCCTATTAAAAAGTGTTACAGGTGTAGAGTATATAAAGTCATTTATTTCAGATGTAATAGATGGGATAAGTCCTCCTTATTGTTGAGGCCCTTTGGGTAAAGACATTCAAGTTCGTAGATCCATCTTGATTCGGCTACAAGAAGTCTCCTTTCATAATCACCACCTCTCAAATTCGGTTTTACTCGGATTCCATAATAGCTGAAATCTTTGAGACTGCATTTATGGTGAATGGTGAAATGTTTATACATGGCAATTTCAGTGTTGCCGTGTTCGACTTGTAAGATGTGCTCTCGAATCCTGTCTTTTAGTAATCTTGAGGTTTGGCCCACATATTGCAGTCCACAGCTGCATTGGATTACGTATATTACACCTTTACTGGTACATTTTATTAGGTCTTTAATTAGATGTTCCTTCTTAGAGTGATTGGATTTGAATTTCTTAATCTTAAGACCTCTTTTACATGCTTTACAATTTATGCAAGGGAAAAAGCCTTTGATTGTTTTGCCAAAGACATCCTGTATTCCTGTTGTTCTTGAGCGTGGAACACTAGGTGATAGCATGTTCCTTAAGTTGTCTGATTTCCTATAGATGAATTTTGGTTTGTCTGCCAGTATTTCCCCTATGGTGTCGTCCATATATGATGGCATTATAAGTTGACCACTACTATAATATGGCAAGATGGGCCAAACAAATTATTTTATTATTTTAATATCGTAAAGGGGTATAGCTAATCCCATTAACACCAAATATTCCCCACATCCGGTTGAATTCTACGTCCGGTTCAAAAGGTAATTTTTTGGCGCAATTAGGGCAATTTTGGCGCAATTTTTTAATCCACAGGTATATAACAAGCTTTCTCACCAACCATATATCAGTCTTGAAAAAGGCCCTATTGGTGGGCCGAAACGCGTTGGCATATATGGTGAGTTTTATTCCTATAATTGCAAGCATATTTTAAACAATACTGCTCTATGTTGTATTTTTTCTTTTTTCACAGGGATTGGATTTTCTTTATTTTTTTCACAGGATTTGTTTTTGGTTTTTTGTTTTTTATATATTTTTATGAAGCCTATTTTTTAGGAAGTTTGTTTGCATATATTTTTATTAACCAGCGTTCACTGTTTTTGACTTTCTGATATACGACATTTTTGCTTTGTTTTTATTGGATTTTTCACTGTTGGAACACTTTTTATTATTATCACAATTTTGGATTTACATACATGCTTTTGGATTGACATTTGGATCACGAGGATATTCTAATCAACTTATATAGATTGTTTATATTGTTTTTTGGGATTTTTGACACATATATATTTTTTTATTGACATTCCCACATATACTTTTTTCACCGGATTCACGACCATCTATCTTATTGCATTTTCCACAGGACTTTCATTCTATTGTATTTTTTCTATATGTTTTTATACATGTTTTTGATACATAATTTCCACTGTATATCTCATTGATTTTTACTAGACATCGCACACAGCCACCTATTATTGTATTTTATTCGTATTGCTTTACTGTTTTTACTTTTTTAATTGTCCTTGCATCAATATTAATGCCATTGTTGGATTATTTTTATTGTAATTGTTTTTATTAAGTATCATGGATCCATATACTTGTATGCTTTTTTAACCTGTGATTTTCTGCTGTTATTATATGTGATATTAAACTTGTTAAATTGTATAATTTAAAGATCCCATTATTATACCACTGTAGGATCCTCATAGTGTACAATACTGACACTTTTAGTCCACACCCTATATTTAGACCTAGCCTTTGACTAGGCGCTCCTAACACACCCCATCTCTCTGTTCTTTTTTGGGTATCTAGAGACCCAATTGTTATAGGAGCTTTGGTCTTGGTAGTTAGCGCCGTCGGACAGATTACACTTTTGCATAGATATTATTTTCAGCAAAGGATATAAAAAAGAATGAAGCATATTAGATAATACAAGTAAATTAGAAAGTTGTTTAAAATTGCATGCTTTTTCGAAATCATTAAAGAAAAAAAACGTGTTTCGTGTCCCTTTTTATAATGGATATATATGTTAAGTTGCAACATTTTGACCAATAGGAGACACGGATCTTTTTTGCTATTGTAAAAACATAATTTATGTAAGAATGTACCTGATAAATTCATTTCTTTCATATTGGCAAGAGTCCATGAGCTAGTGACGTATGGGATATACAATCCTACCAGGAGGGGCAAAGTTTCCCAAACCTCAAAATTCTATAGGCCCCCCACCACACCCACAATTCAGTTTAACAAATAGCCAAGAAGTGGGGTGATAAGAAAGGAGCAAAAAGCATCAACAAGGAATTGGAATAATTATGCTTTATACAAAAAAATCATAACCACAATAAAAAGGGTTGGTCTTATGGACACTTGCCAATATGAAATAAATTAATTTATCAGGTAAATTCTTACATAAATTATGTTTTCTTTCATGTAATTGGCAAGAGTCCATGAGCTAGTGACGTATGGGATAGCAAATACCCAAGATGTGGAACTCCACGCAAGAGTCACTAGAGAGGGAGGGATAAAAATAAAGACAGCCAATTCCGCTGAAAAATTAATCCACAACCCAAATCAAAAGTTTTAATCTTATAATGAAAAAAAATGACATTATAAGCAGAAGAATCAAACTGAAACAGCTGCCTAAAGTACTTTTCTACCAAAAAGAAGAGAAAACATCAAAGTGATAGAATTTAGTAAATGTATGCAAAGAAGACCAAGTTGCTGCTTTGCAAATCTGATCAACAGAAGCTTCATTCTTAAAAGCCCAGGAAGTAGAAACTGACCTAGTAGAATGAGCCGTAATCCTCTGAGGCGGGGATGTGCCCGACTCCAAATAAGCATGATGAATCAAAAGCTTTAACCAAAATGCCAAAGAAATGGCAGAAGCCTTCTGACCTTTCCTAGAACCAGAAAAGATAACAAATAGACTAGAAGTCTTTCTGAAATCTTTAGTAGCTTCAACATAATATTTCAAAGCTCTTACCACATCCAAAGAATGTAAGGATCTCTCCAGAGAATTCTTAGGATTAGGACACAGCGAAGGGACAACAATTTCTCTACTAATGTTGTTGGAGTTCACAACTTTAGGTAAAAAATTAAATGAAGTCTGCAACACCGCCTTATCCTGATGAAAAATCAGAAAAGGAGACTCACAAGAAAGAGCAAATAAATCAGAAATTCTTCTAGCAGAAGAGATGGCAAAAAGGAACAACACTTTTTAAGAAAGTAATTTAATGTCCAGAGAATGCATAGGCTCAAACGGAGGAGCCTGTAAAGCTTTCAAAACCAAATTAAGACTCCAAGGAGGAGAAATTGATTTAATAACAGGCTTGAAACGAACAAAAGCCTGTACAAAACAATAAATATCAGGAAGTTTAGCAATTTTTCTGTGGAACAGAACATCAGTGATTGTTCCTTCCAAAGAACTTGCACACAAACCCTTATCTAAACCATCCTGAAGAAACTGTAAAATTCTAGGAATTCTAAAAGAATGCCAAGAGAATTTATGAGAAGAGCACCATGAGATGTAAGTCTTCCAAACTCGATAATAAATCTTTCTACGAGCCTGCAACATAGTATTAATCACTGAGTCAGAGAAACCTCTATGACTAAGCACTAAGCGTTCAATTTCCATACCATCAAATTTAATGATTTGAAATCCTAATGGAAAAACGAACCTTGAGATATAAAGGTCTGACCTTAATGGAAGTGGCCAAGGTTGGCAACTGGACATCCAAACAAGATCCACATACCAAAACCTGTGCGGCCATGCTGGAGCCACCAGCAGCACAAATGATTGCTCCATGATGATTTTGAAAATCACTCTTGGAAGAATAACTAGAGGCGGAAAAATATAGGCAAGTTGATAACTCCAAGGAAGAGTCAATGCATCCACTGCCTCCGCCTGAGAATCCCTGGACAGGTACCTGGGAACTTTCTTGTTTAGATGAGATGCCATCAGGTCTATTTCTGGAAGCCCCCACATCAGAACAATTTGAAAAAAACACATCTGGGTGAAAAGACCACTCTCCCGGATGTAAAGCTTGACGACTGAGATAACCCGCTTCCCAATTGTCTATACCTGGGATATGGCCCCCAGAAATTAGACAGGAGCTGGATTTTGCCCAAGCAAGTATCCGAGAAACTTCTTTCATAGCCTGAGGAATGTGAGTACCACCCTGATGATTGACATACACCACAGTTGTGACGTTGACTGTCTGAAATCCAATAAACATCTCTCTCTTCAATAGAAGACAAAACTGAAGAGCTCTGAGAATCGCACAGAGTTCCAAAATATTGATTGGTAATCTTGCCTCTTGAGATTTCCAAACCCCTTGTGCTGTCAGAGATCCCCAGACAGCTTCCCAACCTAAAAGACTTGCATCTGTTGTGATCACGGTCCAGGTTGGATGAACCAAAGAGACCCGTAGAACTATACGATGGTGATCTAACCACCAAGTCAGAGATAGTTGAATATTGGGATTCAAGGATATTAAATGTGATATCCTAGTATAATCCCTGCACCATTAATTCAGCAATAAAAAACTGGAGAGGTCTCATATGAAAACGAGCAAAGGGAATCGAGTCCGATGCTGCAGTCATGAGACCTAAAACTTCCATGCATATAGCTACTGAAGGAAATAATAAAGACTGAAGGTTCCGACAAGCTGAACCCAATATAAATTGTCTCTTGTCTGATAGAGACAAAGACATTGACACAATCTATCTGGAAACCTAAAAAAGGTGACCCTTGTCTGAGGAATCAAGGAACTTTTTTGGTAAAATGATCCTCCAACCATGTCTTTGAAGAAACAACAGAAGTTGAATCGTATGAGATACTGCAGAACGAAAAGACTGAGCAAGTACCAAGATATCGTCCAAATAAGGAAACACAGAATCTTTGAAAAGATTCCTAGAGCTGTCGCTAGGCCAGAAAGTTAGAGCAACAAATTGGTAATGCTTGTCTAAAAAAAAAGAGAATCTCAGAAAATGAAAATAATCTGAATGAAACAGAATATGAAGATATACATCCTGTAAGTCTATTGTGGGCAAATAATGCCCTTGCTGAACAAAAGGCAGAATAGACCTTAAAATCACCATTCTGAAAGATTGTACTCTTACATGACAATTCAAAAGATTTTCTTTCTTTGGGACAATGAATAGTTCTGAATAAAACCCCAGACCCCGTTCCTGAAACGGAACTAGTATGAATACCCCAGATAACTCCAGGTCTGAAACACACTTCAGGAAAATCTGAGCCTTTACTGGGTTTGCTGGAATGTGAGAGAGAGAAAAAGACTTCTCACAGGTGGTCTTACTCTGAATCATATTCTGTACCCCAATCTGAGGAGTTTGGACCGAATTGAACCCAACAACTTTAGAAAAATCTTAACCTGCCTGCCCCCTACCAGCTAAGCTGGAATAAGGACAGCACCTTCATGCGAATTTAGGGGCTGGCTTTGATCTCTTAAATGGCTTGAATTTATTCCATTTTGAAGAAAGCTTCCAATTAGAAACATATTACTTGGGGAATAATTAGGTTTCTGTTCCTTATTAAGAACAAAAACGGTTATAAGCTTAAGATTTACCCTTAGAACTTAATCTTGAGGCAAAAAAAACTCCCTTCCCCACAGTAACAGTTGAAAGTATTGAATCCAACTGTGAACCAAAAAATGTATTACCTTGGAAGGAAAGAAAATAGAAATCTGGATTTAGAAATCAAATCAGCATTCCAAGATTTAAGCCACAAAGTTCTTCTAGCTAAAGACATAGATTTAACTTCAATTTTGATATCATCAAAAAAATGGCATCACAAATGAAATTATTAGCATGTTGAATCAAGTTAACAATGCTAAACAAATCATAATCCGATACTTGTTGCGCTAAAGTTTCCAACCAAAAAAGATGAAACAGCTGCAACATCAGCCAAAGAAATTGCAGGCCTAAGAAAAGGACCTGAAAATAAATTAAATTTCCTTAGATAAGATACAAGTTTCCCATCTGAAGGATCTTTAAAAAAATACTATTTTCCATAGGAATAGTAGTGCGTTTAGCAAGAGTAGAGATAGCCCCATTAACTTTGGGGATCTTTTCCTAAAACTACAAAATAACTGCTGGCAAAGGATACAATTTTAAAACCTTAAAGAAGGAATAAAACAAGTACCAGGCCTATTCCATTTCCTAGTATTAGGAACTGGAAAAAAACCTCTGAAGTAACCTCAGGAGATTAATAAACAGAATTTAAATGTAAGCTAGCCTTGAAATCAAGAGGACTAGTCTCCTCAATATCCAATAAAATCAACACTTCTTCAACAAAGAACAAATGTACTCCATTTAAAAATAAAAAGTAGATTTGTTAGTGTCAATATCTGATGAAGGATATTCTGAATCAGATAAATCCTCATCAAAGAAGGATAATTCAGTATGTTGTCGGTCATTTGAAAATTCATCAACTAAATGAGAAGCTTAAAAAAGACGTTTACATTTTATTAGAAGGCGGGATGGCAGACAAAGCCTTCTGAATAGAATCAGAAAAATATTCTTATAAATTCCCAGGTATATCTTGTACATTAGATGTTAAAAGAATAGCAATAGACAATGCATTAATACTGATGGACATTTTCTCTGCATGTAAAAGTTAATCATGATAACTTATTACAAACCATAGCTAAAGATAAAAATTCATAACTTTAAAATAAATTAACTTAGCTTTGGTAGGACTGATATCAGTCAGCAGGAATCAAACAGTGTTTTCTGATACAGGAACAGTTTTGAGATACATTGCAAATGTAAGAGAAAAAACAACATATAAAGCAAAATATCAATTTCCTTATATGACAGTTTCAGAAATGGGAAAGAAATGCAAAACAAAATAAGCCTCTGGAAACCAGAAGCAAAAAGAAATGAAGACTTGAATATTATCAAAAGTTTGGCGCCAAGTATGACGCCCACAACTGACAAAATATTTTTTGCCGCCAAAAACGTCTGCAACAAACACGAGCGTCATAGATGACGCCAACTAAGACGCCGAAAATGACGAAATTACGTCAACAAAACGTAATTCTCACGCCAAAAAAGTCTCACGCCACGAATGACGCAATAAATTATAGCATTTTGCGCTCCCGCGAGCCTATCAGCCCGCAATTTAGAAAAGAGTCAATTTAAAAACTTCAGGTATGAAACTTTTTTTTTTTTAAATATGCATTTCCCAAATATGAAACTGACAGTCTGCAAAAAGGAAATATACGGATAAACCTGAATCATGGCAAATATAAGTACAAACATATATTTAGAACTTTAAATATAAAGTGCCAAACCATAGCGGAGAGTGTCTTAAATAAAGGAAACATACTTACCAAAAGACACTCATCTACATAAAGTAGATAGCCAAACCAGTACTGAAACGAGAATCAGCAGAGGTAATGGTATATAAGAGTATATCGTCGATCTGAAAAGGGAGGTAGGAGATGAATCTCTACGACCGATAACAGAGGACCTATGAAATAGATCCGTTAGGATGACCATTGTATTCAATAGGTAATACTCCCTTCACTTACAGACTTTAACGGTATTGATATATGCTATATTTAGCCTAGTGTTTTGACATTTTGCTTTTAAACTGTATCATATATGTACGTTCACATTATGTGACATTTTATTACCTTTCATAATAAATTGTGATACTTGTATATTTTGAGCTGTCTACTTTTATACAAATTGCTTTTCTTAATTAATAAGATAACATCTTACATTACCTCCTTTTTAAAGGATTATTCATTTTTACTATTTTTCTGTTTTTATTTTAATTTTATTTTTTAACTAACTTAAAGGGATACTGAACCCAAAAAATTTTTTCGCGATTCAGATAGAGCATGCAATTTTAAACAACTTTCTAATTTACTCCTATTATATTTTTCTTTGTTCTCTTGCTATCTTTATTTGAAAAAGATTCCTTTTCAAATAAAGATACCAAGAGAATGAAGAACATTTGCTAATAGGAGTAAATTAGAAAGTTGCTTAAAATTGCATGCTCTATCTGAATCACAAAAGAAAAAAATGTGGGTTCAGTGTCCCTTTAAAGGCGCTCAATTTTTAAAACCAAAACAAATAAAATATGTTGCAATTTTTCATTTTAGCAGCTTTTCTAATTTGCGTTATCCAAGATTAATCAGTCTAAACAGCACAAATAAGGTACGATCCTGAAATTCACTACATAACAGCCTAAAAAGGTACGATCCTTAAGACCCAATATTGCACCACTTCACTACTTTGAATTTCAGCCAGCCGTAATGAACTCTTACCCCATGAACTTTTTATTGCTTTTATGAATTTTAGAGACTGATTCCATAAGTTGGTTGGAAAGTTTTTTTGGTAGATGTTTACAATTATATTAGTCTGCTCAATATTATATTTCTTACAAAGGTAACACAAAAAAAGTTTTTCTCAATTGCAACAATCAGTTGATATTACTCTGACATCAGCTACATATTTGTTTGGTTCATATCGGTCATCTGATCCTATCCGACTTCAGTGTTTTATGAGAAGAGAATTTGTTTTATATTATTTTACATTAATGTCAATATTAGTTTTTATCTGTTTTTATTTTTAATTACTTTATTAAACAATTCTGAACTATCTAGTAGTCTGTATAGATTTCATTTTATAAGTACCAATCACATATGAATTTGTGAAATATTGTATAGCATAGAAAACGGTCTATCCAACTTGCTACTAATTAGTAGATACTTTTTATGGATAATAGCTATTTATCTGGTTGACACATATCTTACCCACCTACCACAGTGTTTTATGTCAGAAGGATCCACTGTATACCTTATTGTTTTGCACAAGTGTATATATTTGATTTTTGCACAAGTGTTTATATTTATTTTCTTCAGAATAGTTCTGCACAATCAGTAATTTACACAGATCTTATTACAAGCACATTCACTTAAGTTTGTTCTTTCTCACATTACCGCACATACAGGTATCTTTAGCTGATAGCGCCCTTACTTCACTCTCCCTTTTCTTTTTAGTTCACTGTTTTAGATTGAAGGATCTAAATCTATAAGTAAGGAGTTTGATACCTTATACTTGACACTAGAGCACTATTATACACAACTTGTTCATCTGCATTCAACTAGTTGATAATAAAGTAGCAAAAAACTTAATAGAGGTAAAATTGTTATCAATATCATCAGGGAATTTATGGGGAAAATGTCACAAGAGGAGATTGTTCTTAGAGTAAAGGGACAGCAAACACTGGGATTTTATTAAATAATGTTTAATTGAGGAGCATATGTTTGTGTTGAGGGTGTTATTCTATCAGTGCCGATTAACTGAAAAACAGTACACCACTTATACAAGTGGTGTCTCTCTCTTTGCACCTGGAAAAAAAAAATCCTTAATGAAGGGATTTAAAGATGCTCTGTATTCACTTATTGGCAATTAATATGCACATACATGGGTTCTCAGACAAAAAAAAACGTATGTAATGTGAGTAAACAAAAAAATAAAATGCCCTTAAAAATCAGTTCAGTGGCATAAAATGCAGCATGATAAATTTGCTTTTTGTACACATTCTTTTTTTTTTTTTCTAAAGTCTCATTAATATAAAAAAGTTAATAAAGTGAGTTGTTTTTTTTTATATATACAGAGAACCAAATTCCAGTGGGAGGCATATGTCCCCTTCCCATCCAGATGCCCATGTGCACATATACATAAAAAATAAGCATTAAGCCAAAGAGCACATGTCTGTATGGGAATTGTATAGATTAATATTGACTCATATTTGGTAAAATAGGGTATCCAGTCCTCAGGAGCTCCAGATATTAGCTGTATCTCTATTTGAGAATAGATGAGTTAGTTTAGTCATTTTCATAGGTTCTACAGTGAGATTCCAACATTGTGTCCTGTTTGTAGCCATCAAAGACTTTATTTAGTATATCACTGTGTATATGGTGTGTGTGTGTGTGTATATGGTGTGTGTGTGTATATATATATATATATATATATATATATATATATATATATATATATATATATATACATATATATATATATATATACACATATATATATATATATATATATACTGTATATGGTGTGTGTGTGTGTATATACTGTATATGGTGTGTGTGTGTATATGGTGTGTGTGTGTATATGGTGTGTGTGTGTATATGGTGTGTGTGTGTATGGTGTGTGGTGTGTATGGTGTGTGTGTGTAAATGGTGTGTATGGTGTGTGTATACACAGGCTGTACATGAACCTGTCCTCATGCACACCGAGTAAGGGCAAAAAACACAGCAACACCAGCTTCTTAAAGATACTGCAGAAAAATCTTCACTAAAAAAAAATCTCATCGCAGAAAATGAAAAAAAGTTCTGCCTCTGGGCACACACACATATATATATATATATATATATATATATATATATATATATATATATATATATATATATATATATATATATATATATATATATATATATATATATATATATACACACACATATATATATATACACACACACATATACATATATATATATATATATATATATATATATATATATACACACACACACACACACACACATATATATACATACACAGCTATTTCCTGCTTGTGTAGCACAGCTACATGCCGACATGAGATGTTGTTTGGCTTGAAGAAGGCTTCTAAGAAAGCCGAAACATCGACTATGAAGAATTGTTGTTACCGGAAATAAATATATTTTATGCAAATTCAAACATCCTGAGAGTGCCCTCCACTTAATAAGTATTTCTCTCTCTCCCTCTATATCTATATATCTATATATCCACACATATACTGTATACATATATACACACACACTTGGTAGCTTCTCTCACACTGCGAGTGCACTCCTGAGGGAAAACTTGTGGCAAGCTATCATTTTAGGATTGGCAAATCGCTCGCTGTTTATTTAAATTAAAAATAAAAAGCTGCTTACAGGGGGAAGCCTGCTCCACAAGTAGAGGGGAAGTTCTGATACAAATAAAGATTTAAAACTTTTTCAAGGTTATTCTGGGATACTGTTAGTAAAGGTTTTGTAATTATAAATGTTTCAATGATTACTGTCTAATAAGTATAAGCAAAATATACATTTTCATGATTGATGGAAAAGGACTTTTAAACAAAATCATAATAGTTAAAATAATGATTTTTCCGTTATATTAGACATTCAGACACAGACATGTCAACATATACAAGACAAAATTAAACTCACCGTCTGTTTGAGAGGAGAAAGCAGGAAGAAAGAAAACAAAAAAAACATAAGTAAAAAATGTAAAACAAGCCCAAAAGGAACAGTACTAATAATATATAAAGGATGCATAAATGCAAGCAAGGAAATAACTTTAATTCTGCTTACCTGATAATTTTGTCTTCTTCAGACGTGGAGAGTTCACAGCTGCATTCATTACTTTTGGGAATTCAGAACCTGGCCACCAGGAGGAGCCAAAGACACTCCAGCCAAAGGCTTAAATACCTCCCCCACTTCCCTCATCCCCCAGTCATTATTGCCAAGGGAACAAGGAACAGTAGGAGAAATATCAGGGTGAAAAAGGTGCCAGAAGAACAACAAATTACAGCCCCCCATACAAAAACTCGGGCGGGGAGCTGTGGACTCTTCCCATCTGAAGAAAAGAAAATTATCAGGTAAGCATAATTTAAGTTTTTTTTCATAAACAGGGAGAGTCCACAGCTGCATTCATTACTTTTGGGAAAATACCCAAGCTATAGAGGACACTAAATGCAAAATGTGCGGGTACAAAAGGCAGCCCATTCAGAGAGCACCGCAGCCTGCAAACACCCATACTCCTGACAAGAAAACTGCTTCACTAGAAGCCGAAGGGACAAAAAGAAACAGCCCAAGTAACTGCCCAACAGTTAGAACCAGCAAGGCCTTTGCTAGAGACCGCTGAAGTTATTAAGATTCGACCGGACAAAAAAAGCCTGAGGAAACAAAGTCCTGCAGGCACTAAGCCCGCAAAACAAACTCACCCCCTACCCAAAAGTAAGGGAAACAGCCACATTCCCCCAGAAGGGAAGAAAAAGGAATCAGATAAGAGACAAGGGCAAAAGAAACCCCAAAAGGTAACTACAAAAGAGTAATTCAAAATGAAGGCAAAACCTCCAACAGGGCAAAGGGAGAAATCCCTGTCTGCATAGAAACCAAGGATTAAATAATGCCCTGAAACTGAAAGGGAGAAAGAAAACCCCTCCCGTACGCAGTGTGCCAACTCCCACCCAGGAAAGAACAACAGAAGACAAAACTGTCCCCAGAAGCTGCTGAAACAGTATCAAAATAACTGAATATACTCCTCCCAAGCCACAGGCGTCCTGCAGCAACGGAGGAATTAGCGGCCCAAGTCGCCAACCCTAGGCATTAAACTGCACAGGACCATTCTCAAGAAGGAGGACTCCAAGAGTGTATTACAACTCCTTCCCAGAAAGGATCAGAAATAAGAGAACAGAACCCAGAAAAACAGTAGAGAAACTACCTGCTGAGGATTTACAGCGAAGCCTCCTCTTAAGGAAAGCTCACAATATCAAACTATAATACGCGGCCAAAGATCAATAGATCCGACAGATCCCTGACCCTCGCTCCGGGCAATGGACCCAGCATCAAAAGTGACTGATCATGCCCAAAATGACAAAGGAAATAAAATTCCCCAATCATCAAGACTTCCAGAGAAAAAAAGGAGGGAACCAGCCCCCCAAAAAAGCTTGGGTCCAGGACCCAGACACAGCCCCCTTCCCGAAAACTAAGGGTACTCCCAAAGAGACCCTCCACTGAAAAGTACAGAGATGGCATGTCACAACAAAAACATCCCTTCACCCAGACATCCTGCATACAAGGCAGGGGGGACACCCCTACTGAACAGAGGAAGAAAAGTACCTCCCATCATCAGGCGGATACTAAAGGATAAAGATGCCTTAGTCATGGGTATTTGCAGGACCAGCATAAAGAAATTAAAGCCACAGCTGTATTTAAATTCTTGACCTTCCGGTTTCAAGGAAGCATAGACTGCCACTAAGACTTGGTGGAACACCATCCAAATCCACCCCAAAGGAGGGAAAACGAAACCAGCACAGCACATTCGCACAGAGGCATGGAGCGAAAGCTGGAGGTAGACTCAACAGGTCAAGTACCAAATGACAGTCTTCTACTGGACCGGCTGTAGTGGCCGGATGTTTCTAATTCTCTAAGAAAATAAAAATATGCGCCGGTAGTCACAGGAGATGTTCTGGAACCAGGAACAGGGCCGTCCTGAACCACCCTAAGGGATCTGGAACAGAAATCCAAAAAATCCAGTCAAGACAAGGACCAGGACAAATAAACCCGGACACCAAGAACTCAGAGCCGGCTTCAAACATACTACCTCTTGAGGAACCACCGGGTAACCCCTCCGGAGCAGACTTTGCACCCTAGGCGATGCTCACAGTTATATTCAAGGCACCTTGGACACTGACCTCACACGTCAGAGTCCCAGACACAGAGAGCTTAAGACACCCACAACGGGAAACTCCTGAATTAAAAAAGGGTGCTAGGCAATGATGAGAGCCACACAGACACTCTGGTTGACCCTAAGGCACCAAGTCCAAAGACTAAGGGAACATCAAGAGAACAGAGCTCAACCCCAGATATTATGGTTTGAAAATAGGACCATAGTCTCCAAGATCCTCTCAGGATCCTTCTCCCAGAAGCCCCTACAGTTTGAGGAATAATGAATGAACTTACATTCTAACCCCAGAATGGTAAAAAACCAAAAACGTCTAAGTAGAGGGCAAAAACAGTAAAAAGGGAACAACCTAATCTGCAAACTCCAAAATTATGGGAGCAGACAGAATCCCGAAAGAAGAAAACAAACCCCAAAAGGTCCTACTTCCTGAAACCGCTAGCCAAAGGCCAACCCCAAGGAAAGGAGAGAAAAAATGGCTCAATCAGCCTCAACCCGAAGGAAGAGATACTGTCATCAAGGAAAACAGATCCATAAGGACAATTTCAAAGAAGACTTTAAAGAGAAGATGAGGAACATCTCTGGCCCCTCACAAACAAATAGGAACAGGACAGCGAGGACTGAGTGCAATCCTTCCATCGCCTGCAATCACGAATTAGGCGAGGCTATTTGTAACCCATCAGTGAAAGGGTATTTGCTGTAATTAACACCTGTCTGATGCTCCTTCTTAAAAGAAGACGAGAACCAGCCTGTCGTCTGGGGACGAAAGGCCTCCTCTCCATATTTAGCCCTGCATGGGCAAAGCCTCAAAAATTTATTGAAGCCTATGGAAGTTCCACTTCACGAAAACTCTAACCAAGAGCAAAAGCATAATTGGATCTGAAGAGAACCGAAAGAGAAACCAATTCCTCATCCGAGAGAGAAACTCACCATCCAACCAGTTACACCGGCACCACGTGGATGATATAAGCCATAAGGAACAGAGATTAGCACCCGGCCAGAACCAGCATACTACATAGGGCATTTAAAACTGACCCAAGACACAGAAAAACCAAGATCCCATAGGCTCAACAAAACTAAGGACATAATGTACTGAAACCTTAACATGCGACTGCCGTGGAAGTGCTCAAGTGACCACAAAATCGCCAGTATCAAATAAAGAAAAATTGTTTCCCAACGGAAAAATTATAACAGACATGAGCTTCCAAAATAAATAAAATACATCCTAACCGGATCAAAGAAAAAGAAGTCAGCACACGCAGATGAACGCCCAAGAAGAATGGGTACACTAATAGGACCAGTCAGAGACCCAATTCCTTTAAAGCTCAGTACTGGAATAAGATACCCAAAAAAAAAAAAAAAAAAAAAAGGAAATTGAGACGATAAGGAGATTAACTGCATCCCCACACGTCTAATCCAGCTTGCCATCTGGAACAGAAGACCGAGGATCCCCCAACCTATTATGACTGGGATCCTCCAGCACCACCAAAACATGCCGCAGCAGGACATGAAGGCGCACCAGTCTATAAAGAAATGCAAGACTTACCTCCGCTGGGGCAATTGGCGACCCCGGCCCCGAGGGTTGGACCCCTCAAGCTTCAGAGGAAAACGCTTCCCCAGATGGCTGACCTGACTCAGACGATCCCACGCCTGACGAGCACTGGTTAGCAGAACACTGGCAGTATCTCAGCAATACCTCCCTCTCTGAAGATATGGCCATGTGGAACCGTGCTGTAACCTCTGGAGGAAACAAGCCGCCTTCTGGAGAAGGGGTAATGGCATTAGGGACACCTGTTTACGTAGACAAGGAAAGTTCTAGGGGACGTGCCTCATGGGATATGGGATCCCCAGAGGCGGATGGCTCAGCGGACTCTACGTTCCCTGTTCCGGGAGAAGAGAGAACTCTAAAGCGGCATTCGGAACATAACTGATGGGCATGGATTACCCGGGCTATTTCATACTCTTCGCAAGAAGTAGAGTCTGAATCAGAGACATCCGTCTCCAAAAAAATCTGAATCCTCCATAACTTGGTGATAGATATTATGGATAGAAAAAAATAAAAATGGCACCTCCTGTGGCCCAGATAACTAGCAAACAGATTCTCTCCATCGCCACACGGTCAGGAATACGGAAATGGAGAACTAAACGTGACCACGCCTAGTCATAAGGTACACCGTGCAGGCCAGAAAAAAGTGTGCCAAGGCCACAAGGGTCGCGCAGCCCGACAAAAAGGTTGTTATGTTCCGATATAGCCACGAGCCCAATTTCACTACACATTAGCAAAACAGAATCACATAACAAACATGATTAAAGTCCCCCCTGTTCAATAACCCCCCTCAGGAGATATTAACCTATGATTCCATAAAGATAAAGGAGTCCCCACTGAGACCCGGACTTCTTTGTTTACATAACATTCACATCAAAGTAAAAAGAAACTATCTTACCGGAATCTACGCCGTGGAACTGGAACACGGCCCTTCAGGTGTGACAGATAGTATCTTCGCTTCTGACATGGACTTGAGTGAAGAAAGCAGGCAGCGAAACTCGTCAATGCTGATTGCTAAGGAGCTGGTAACATGAGTCGGGATGGTTTTAACAGAAAGACTCTGCCTGCATCTCCGGACTAACTTTCATCCATGCTCTCACTGAGAGGCTGACAGGATTACTAAAAACTCCAGTCCCATTTTGAAGAGCACTACCCTTCATAACAGACTATCTTACATCTTCCAACACTTCTCTGCCAATCTCCTGTGACGAAAGGCAAAGAATGACTGGGGGATGGGGGAAGTGGGGGAGATATTTAAGCCTTTGGCTGGGGTGTCTTTGCCGCCTCCTGGTGGCCAGGTTCTGAATTCCCAAAAGTAATGTGGAATCTCCCCGTTTATGAAGAAAAAAAAAAACATTTTCTCTAGGGGAAGGAAAGAAATAATATACATCCATAGGCCTTTAATAAAAACAAAATTCCAAAAAAAAAAAAAGACAGCCAGTGCAAGCAAGTTAAACAAGGTAAAAGCATTTTACAGGACCAGAGGAGACTGTACCTGACAACAGAAAGTTTTAGACTAGTCTTCTATGTGTATTGTGTCAATACAGAGGTTGCCACATTTAAAAGGGACAGTCTACACCAGAATTGTTTTTGTTTTAAAAGATAGATAATCCCATTATTACCCATTCCCTAGTTTTGCATAACCAACAGTTATATACTCTTTAACTCTGTGATTAACTTGTATCTAAACCTCTGCAGACTGCCCCCTTATTTCAGTTCTTTTGACAGAAATCCATTTTAGCCAATCAGAGCTGGCTCATTAGAACTCCACGTGCCTGAGCACAGTGTTATCTATATGACACAGGAACTAACACCCTCTAGTGGTGAAAAACTGTCAAAATGCCGAGAGAAGAGACGGCCACCAAGGGCTTAGAAATTAGCATATGAACCTCCTAGGTTTAAGCTTTCAACTAAGAATACCAAAAGAACAAAGCAAAATTGGTGATAGAAGCAAATTGGAAAATTATTTAAAATTACATTTTCTATCTGAATCATGAAAGTTTATTTTGGACTAGACTGTCCCTTTAAAATAAAATAGAGACCAGCAAGAAAACACATTCATTTAGTACGCACTTCACTAAAGGCGAATGTGTAAAACTCGCATTGCATTCCTCTTTATTACTTAGATGTGGCAGTGGAAGGACCTATAAATTAGTAATTGTACATGAATAGATCACATTGATCTTGTCTTACAGAAATAATGCTCTTTTTACTCAAGGCAAAACCTTAGACCTATGCTACCAAACCTCCACCCCCAATAGATTAACAAGTTATAAGCAAAGAGGGCCTTTTAAAGGGTAAGGTAGAACATAAAAAGGTCTATGTATTCATTTTAGACCATGTTGACAAAGAACAATCATATACTGGCATATTTTTATAGGCTCCACAGGGACAGAACATAGCATACCACTATGCAACACTCACGACACACTGTCTACCAATGGAATCTTTACAGACCCAAAAGTACACAACCAATAAAAACATTTGAATTTAATGTAAGAATAAACCATTGCTTATTATAACTAATAATAAAATTTAAAAACATAAGCATCGATTTATTCTTAGTAAAGACTTAATATTTAGTGCCAAGTGCAAATTTAACCAGAAACATTTTACAATTTAGTAATGCACGGCGATAATGTGTTTTGCTTGTGTACTATATGCATATGTCCTAATATTCTAGGTGTGAGAGCCTGAAAGCCTGCCCTTAAATCAGAAAGTTTTTTTACTGCTGCTCAAACACAATGATATTTCAAATTACTTTTTTTTGAGTATGCTATTTTAAACAACTAATTTACTTTGAATATCAATTTTACTTCATTCTCTTGGTATCTTTTGTTGAAAAACAGGGATGTATGCTTAGGAGCCAGCCTATTTCTGAAGTACTATATGGCAGCAGTTTTTTTAAGAATGTTATCCATTTGCAAGAGCACTAGAGGGCAGCACTATTCCCTGCCATGTAGCGCTCCAGATGCCTACCTAGGTATCTCTTCAGCACAGAATATCATGGGGAAAAAGCTAATTTGATAATAGAACTAAATTGGAAAGTTTTTTTAAATGTTGTACTCTGTCTAAATCACAAAATATTTTGGGGGGGGATTTAATACCTCTTTAAAAAGGGATATCAAACAGTCTGTTGCATTGTAGTTATTCAAACTGCTCGGGACAGAAAAAGGTTTGCATTTCGGAACATTTATATATTTGCCTCTGTAAAATGGGACAGTTTGGAGAAGAGATGGGACCAAGTGTAAACAACAATATCTTATGTCATTTAGGAAATATTTCCATGTCATACATAATACAGATAATACATGCAACCTAAAGGCAGTTTTATATCATTTGCAATACTTGTATATACATAGTAAAATCATAAAGATAGTACAGTACTTTAAACAGACCAGGAAATAGTTTTAAATAAATAAAGGCTAGCATTAGCATTTTATAACATTAAAAAAAAAAAAAGTAGAGAATATACTGTGGGAGGCATGGTCATTTTTTATCATTTTATTTTTAAAAAAACATATGAATTGAAAAAGCCTGGATTTTGGAATTCCAGATTTGGGGAAAAAACTCTAGGCAGTGGATTATACAAATCATTTCAATATGTATTAATGGTTTTAAAAGGATTTTACCTTTTACTTCTTATTTTAACTTCATTTGGGCAGTGGCCATTACTTCCTATGAGGCTGGGTGGGGATCCTATAGGGAGACATATATAGCTTGACGCCATAAATCTTCAAAAATAACTTGAGCTGGCTTAGTGTTTAGTGAATGCAAGAGAAACGGGAAGTCCGTTTTGCCCATGCTCAGAAGAAGCAGAATGCATCTTAAATTCTCAAGTCAGCTCCTTTATCACCCTGAGGGTAGTAGCTACACTAGGAATTTCTAAGTGCTAATTTTGTAAGAAAATAAAATAGGTTGTTTGCAGTTTGTTTTTGTTTTTTTTTTAAACATGTTTCTTTTTATGTTTATTTCGATTTAAACATATTTGTTTTTTAATAAAGGTGCACTGTTTTATAAACCTTTAAGTGGCATGTTACAATAAAAAAAACAGACCTGTGGCAAATGTCCTTTTCTGCCAGTGAATAATAAATCCCTAGGCAACTTTCTAATGTACTTCTACTGTCAAATTGCTTTGTTCAATTGGCTTCATGGTAATCATGAACGTTTAATTCTAACTTTACT
Organism: Bombina bombina; assembly: GCF_027579735.1. Lineage (NCBI taxonomy): Eukaryota > Metazoa > Chordata > Amphibia > Anura > Bombinatoridae > Bombina > Bombina bombina. The sequence goes on along the minus strand of NC_069500.1, from coordinate 420,077,391 downwards.
GTCTCTTTAAAAACAGAATTTATGCTTACCTGATAAATTACTTTCTCCAACGGTGTGTCCGGTCCACGGCGTCATCCTTACTTGTGGGAATATCTCTTCCCCAACAGGAAATGGCAAAGAGTCCCAGCAAAGCTGGCCATATAGTCCCTCCTAGGCTCCGCCCACCCCAGTCATTCGACCGACGGACAGGAGGAAAAAATAGGAGAAACCATATGGTACCCTGGTGACTGTAGTTAGAGAAAATAATTAATCAGACCTGATTAAAAAGCCAGGGCGGGCCGTGGACCGGACACACCGTTGGAGAAAGTAATTTATCAGGTAAGCATAAATTCTGTTTTCTCCAACATTGGTGTGTCCGGTCCACGGCATCATCCTTACTTGTGGGAACCAATACCAAAGCTTTAGGACACTGATGAAGGGAGGGAGCAAATCAGGTTACCTAAACGGAAGGCACCACGGCTTGCAAAACCTTTCTCCCAAAAATAGCCTCCGAAGAAGCAAAAGTATCAAATTTTTAAAATTTGGCAAAAGTGTGCAGTGAAGACCAAGTCGCTGCCTTACATATCTGATCAACAGAAGCCTCGTTCTTGAAGGCCCATGTGGAAGCCACAGCCCTAGTGGAGTGAGCTGTGATTCTTTCAGGAGGCTGCCGTCCGGCAGTCTCGTAAGCCAATCGGATGATGCTTTTAAGCCAAAAGGAAAGAAAGGTAGAAGTTGCTTTTTGACCTCTCCTTTTACCAGAATAGACGACAAACAGAGAAGATGTTTGTCTGAAATCTTTTGTAGCTTCTAAATAGAATTTTAGAGCACGGACTACGTCCAAATTGTGTAACAAACGTTCCTTCTTTGAAACTGGATTCGGACACAAAGAAGGTACAACTATCTCCTGGTTAATATTTTTGTTAGAAACAACCTTTGGAAGAAAACCAGGCTTAGTACGCAAAACCACCTTATCTGCATGGAACACCAGATAGGGCGGAGAACACTGCAGAGCAGATAACTCTGAAACTCTTCTAGCAGAAGAAATAGCAACCAAAAACAAAACTTTCCAAGATAACAACTTGATATCTATGGAATGTAGAGGTTCAAACTGAACCCCTTGAAGAACTCCAGGGAGGAGTCAAAGGTCTGTAAACAGGCTTGATCCTAACCAGAGCCTGAACAAATGCTTGAACATCTGGCACAGCTGCCAGTCGTTTGTGTAGTAAGACAGATAAAGCAGAAATCTGTCCCTTTAGAGAACTCGCAGATAATCCTTTATCCAAACCTTCTTGCAGAAAGGAAAGAATCTTAGGAATTTTTATCTTATTCCATGGGAATCCCTTGGATTCACACCAGCAGATATACCTTTTCCATATTTTATGGTAAATCTTTCTAGTTACCGGCTTTCTGGCCTGAACCAGAGTATCTATCACAGAATCTGAAAACCCACGCTTTGATAGAATCAAGCGTTCAATCTCCAAGCCGTCAGCTGGAGGGAGACCAGATTTGGATGTTCGAATGGACCCTGAACAAGAAGGTCCTGTCTCAAAGGTAGCTTCCATGGTGGAACCGATGACATATTCACCAGGTCTGCATACCAAGTCCTGCGTGGCCACGCAGGAGCTATCAAGATCACCGAGGCCCTCTCCTGTTTGATCCTGGCTACCAGCCTGGGAATGAGAGGAAACGGTGGAAACACATAAGCTAGGTTGAAGGTCCAAGGTGCTACTAGTGCATCCACTAGAGTCGCCTTGGGATCCCTGGATCTGGACCCGTAGCAAGGAACCTTGAAGTTCTGACGAGACGCCATCAGATCCATGTCTGGAATGCCCCATAATTGAGTCAACTGGGCAAAGATCTCCGGGTGGAGTTCCCACTCCCCCGGATGGAATGTCTGACGACTCAGATAATCCGCTTCCCAGTTTTCCACACCTGGGATGTGGATCGCAGATAGATGGCAGGAGTGATCCTCCGCCCATTGTATTATTTTGGTCACTTCTTTCATCGCCAGGGAACTCCTTGTTCCCCCCTGATGATTGATATACGCAACAGTCGTCATGTTGTCTGATTGGAATCTTATGAAACTGGGCTTTGCAAGCTGAGGCCAAGCCCTGAGAGCATTGAATATCGCTCTTAGTTCCAGAATGTTTATCGGGAGAAGAGACTCTTCCCGAGACCATAGTCCCTGAGCTTTCAGGGATTCCCAGACCGCGCCCCAGCCCACTAGACCGGCGTCGGTCGTGACAATGACCCACTCTGGTCTGCGGAAGCTCATTCCCTGGGATAGGTGGCCCAGGGTTAGCCACCAACGGAGTGAATCTCTGGTCTTCTGATCTACTTGAATCACTGGAGACAAGTCTGTATAGTCCCCATTCCACTGTTTCAGCATGCACAGTTGTAATGGTCTTAGATGAATTCGCGCAAAAGGAACTATGTCCATTGCTGCAACCATCAAACCTACTACTTCCATGCACTGAGCTATGGAAGGACGTAGAACAGAATGAAGAACTTGACAAGCGCTTAGAAGTTTTGACTTTCTGACAATCTGTCAGAAAAATCCTCATTTCTAAGGAATCTATTATTGTTCCCAAGAAGGGAACTCTTGTTGACGGAGACAGAGAACTTTTTTCTATGTTCACCTTCCATCCGTGAGATCTGAGAAAGGCCAAAACGATGTCTGTATGAGCCTTTGCTTTTGAAAGGGACGACGCTTGTATTAGAATGTCGTCCAAGTATGGTACTACTGCAATGCCCCTCGGTCTTAGAACCGCTAGAAGGGACCCGAGTACCTTTGTGAAAATCCTTGGAGCAGTGGCTAATCCGAATGGGAGGGCCACAAACTGGTAATGTTTGTCCAGAAAGGCGAACCTTAGGAACTGATGATGTTCTTTGTGGATAGGAATATGTAGGTACGCATCCTTTAGATCCACGGTAGTCATAAATTGACCTTCCTGGATAGTGGGTAGAATCGTTTGAATGGTTTCCATTTTGAACGATGGTACCCTGAGAAATTTGTTTAGGATCTTTAAATCCAGAATTGGTCTGAAGGTTCCCTCTTTTTTGGGAACTACGAACAGATTTGAGTAAAATCCCATTCCTTGTTCCGTCATTGGAACTGGGTGTATCACTCCCATCTTTAACAGGTCTTCTACACAATGTAAGAACGCCTGTCTCTTTATTTGGTTTGAGGATAAGTGAGACATGTGGAACCTTCCCCTTGGGAGTAGTTCCTTGAATTCCAGAAGATAACCCTGAGAAACTATTTCTAGCGTCCAGGGATCCTGAACATCTCTTGCCCAAGCCTGAGCAAAGAGAGAGAGTCTGCCCACCACTAGATCTGGTCCCGGATCGGGGGCTACTCCTTCATGCTGTTTTGTTAGCGGTAGCAGGCTTCTTGGTCTGCTTACCCTTGTTCCAGCCTTGCATCGGTTTCCAGGCTGGTTTGGACTGTGAGGCATTACCCTCTTGCTTAGAGGATGCAGAATTAGAGGCCGGTCGGTTCCTGAAATTACGAAAGGAACGAAAATTAGACTTATTCTTGGCCTTGAAAGGCCTATCTTGTGGGAGGGCGTGGCCCTTTCCCCCAGTGATGTCTGAGATAATCTCTTTCAATTCTGGTCCAAAGAGAGTTTTACCCTTGAAGGGGATGTTAAGCAATTTTGTCTTGGATGATACATCCGCTGACCAAGACTTTAGCCAAAGCGCTCTGCGCGCCACAATTGCAAACCCTGAATTTTTTCGCCGCTAATCTAGCTAATTACAAAGCGGCATCTAAAATAAAAGTTAGCCAACTTAAGTGCGTGAACTCTGTCCATAACCTCCTCATATGGAGTCTCTCTACTGAGCGACTTTTCTAGTTCCTCGAACCAGAACCACGCTGCTGTAGTGACAGGAACAATGCACGAAATGGGTTGTAGAAGGTAACCTTGCTGTACAAAAATCTTTTTAAGCAAACCCTCCAATTTTTTATCCATAGGATCTTTGAAAGCACAACTATCCTCGATAGGAATAGTAGTGCGCTTGTTTAGAGTAGAAACTGCCCCCTCGACCTTAGGGACTGTCTGCCATAAGTCCTTTCTGGGGTCGACCATAGGAAATAATTTCTTAAATATAGGAGGGGGAACAAAAGGTATGCCGGGCTTCTCCCACTCCTTATTCACTATGTCCGCCACCCGCTTGGGTATAGGAAAAGCGTCAGGGTGCACCGGAACCTCTAGGAACTTGTCCATCTTGCATAATTTTTCTGGAATGACCAAGTTGTCACAATCATCCAGAGTAGATAACACCTCCTTAAGCAGTGCGCGGAGATGTTCTAATTTAAATTTAAATGTCACAACATCAGGTTCAGCCTGTTGAGAAATTTTTCCTGAATCTGAAATTTCCCCATCTGACAAAACCTCCCTCATGGCCCCTTCAGATTGGTGTGAGGGTATGACAGAACAATTATCATCAGCGCCCTCCTGCTCTTCAGTGTTTAAAACAGAGCAATCGCGCTTTCTCTGATATGCAGGCATTTTGGATAAAATATTTGCTATGGAGTTATCCATTACAGCCGTCAATTGTTGCATGGTAATAAGCATTGGCGCGCTAGAAGTACTAGGGGCCTCCTGCGTGGGCAAAACTGGTATAGACACAGAAGGAGATGCTGTAGAACCATGTCTACTCCCTTCATCTGATGAATCATCTTGGGCAACTTCATTATCTGTGACAGTATTGTCCTTACATTGTTTGGACGCTATGGCACAATTATCACACAATTTTGAAGGGGGAGACACATTGACTTTCATACATATAGAACATAGCTTATCTGAAGGCACAGACATGTTAAACAGGCTTAAACTTGTCAATAAAGCACAAAACCGTTACTGTCTCTTTAAATTTTAAACAGAGCACACTTTATTACTGAATATGTGAAAAAATATGAAGGAATTGTTCAAAATTTACCAAAATTTCACCACAGTGTCTTAAAAGTATTGCACACCAATTTTCAGAGCTTTAACCCTTAAAATAACGAAACCGGAGCCGGTTACAGATATAACCCCTATACAGTCCCAGCTATAGCCTTTGCTGTGACTTTACCAAGCCCAAGGGGAATACAATACCAAATGACGCCTTCTAGGAACTTTTCCAACTACTTTCAGGTCCTCACACATGCATCTGCATGTCTTGCTCTCAAA